>NC_135305.1:161802194-161990426 GCF_048772815.1 Callospermophilus lateralis | reverse complement strand
CTAAAAATTCAAACTGTTCCTGCAAACGAATGCTTCAACGTAGGAGAATGAAACTTGAGCATCCAAGTGGGATTGGTGTACTGATCATTACTTGAAAGTATCATGAAGATTGGATGAAAAAATATATTTGAGATTTCAGAAGACTCTAGATTTGGAAGTTTGGCAACCCCTTTCAATAAAAGTGTTATTCGCCAGTCCCTGCATTAGGCTACATCAAGAAGAAACAAACCTTAGAGATAGAACGTAGAACTACAGTATTTTGTCAAGTTTCAAGAAGCTAGCACAAACCGTTTTTGATTTAGAGTTCGAACTGCATTTGTCAATATAGGACAAAACAGAGTGAAACCTAAAAATTCAAACTGTTCCTGCAAACAAATGCTTAAACCTAGGAGAACGAAACTTGGGCATCCAAGTTTGATTGGTGCACTGCTCATTACTTGAAAGTATCATGAAGGTCGGAAGAAAAAATATATGATGAGATTTCAGGAGACTGTAGTTTTTTTCCAGCCTAACAACGTCTTTCATTGAATGTGTTATTCGCCAGTCTCTGCTTAAGGCTACATCAAGAGGAAACAAACCTTAGGGATAGAACCTAGAACTACTTTATTGTGTCATGTTTCAAGTAGCTAGCACAAACCGTGTTTGATTTAAAGTTCTAATTGCATCTGTCAATATAGGAGAAAACAGAGTGAAACCTAAAAATTCAAACTGTTCCTGCAAACGAATGCTTCAACCTAGAAGAACAAAACTTGGGCATCCAAGTGGGAATGGTGTACTGATCATTACTTGAATGTATCATGAAGATTGGATAAAAAAATATATCTTGAGATTTCAGGAGACTCTAGTTTTTTGAAAGTTTCGCAACCCCTTTCAATATAAGTGTTATTCGCCAGTCCCTGCATTAGGCTACATCAAGAGGAAACAAACCTTAGAGATAGAACGTAGAACTACTTTATTGTGTCAAGTTTCAAGAAGCTAGTACAAACCGTGTTTGATTTAGAGTTCGAACTGCATCTGTCAATATAGGACAAAACAGAGGGAAACCTAAAAATTCAAACTGTTACTGCAAACGAATGCATCAACCTAGGAGAACGAAACTTGGGCATCCAAGTTTGATTGGTGTACTGCTCATTACTTGAATGTATCATTAAGGTCGGAAAAAAAATATGTGTTGAGATTTCAGGAGACTCTAGTTTTTTGGCAGCCTAACAAAGCCTTTCATTGTAAGTGTTATTTGCCAGTCTGTGCTAAAGGCTACATCAAGAGGAAACAAACCTTAGTGATAGAATGTAGAACTACTTTATTGTGTCAAGTTTCAAGAAGCTAGCCCAAACCGTGTATGGTTTAGAGTTTGAACTACATTTGTCAATATAGGAGAAAACAGAGTGAAACCTAAAAATTCAAACTGTTCCTGCAAACGAATGCTTCAACGTAGGAGAATGAAACTTGAGCATCCAAGTGGGATTGGTGTACTGATCATTACTTGAAAGTATCATGAAGATTGGATGAAAAAATATATTTGAGATTTCAGAAGACTCTAGTTTTTGGAAGTGTGGCAACCCCTTTCAATAAAACTCTTATTCGCGAGTCCCTGCATTAGGCTACATCAAGAGGAAACAAACCTTAGAGATAGAACGTAGAACTACAGTATTTTGTCAAGTTTCAAGAAGCTAGCACAAACCGTGTTTGATTTAGAGTTCGAACTGCATCTGTCAATATAGGACAAAACAGAGTGAAACCTAAAAATTCAAACTGTTGCTGCAAACGAATGCATCAACCTAGGAGAACGAAACTTGGGCATCCAAGTTTGATTGGTGTACTGCTCATTACTTGAATGTATCATTAAGGTCGGAAAAAAAAATATGTGTTGAGATTTCAGGAGACTCTAGTTTTTTGGCAGCCTAACAACGCCTTTCATTGTAAGTGTTATTCGCCAGTCTGTGCTAAAGGGTACATCAAGAGGAAACAAACCTTAGGGATAGAATGTAGAACTACTTTATTATGTCAAGTTTCAAGAAGCTAGCCCAAACCGTGTATGATGTAGAGTTTGAACTACATTTGTCAATATAGGAGAAAACAGAGTGAAACCTAAAAATTCAAACTGTTCCTGCAAACGAATGCTTCAACGTAGGAGAATGAAACTTGAGCATCCAAGTGGGATTGGTGTACTGATCATTACTTGAAAGTATCATGAAGATTGGATGAAAAAATATATTTGAGATTTCAGAAGACTCTAGATTTGGAAGTTTGGCAACCCCTTTCAATAAAAGTGTTATTCGCCAGTCCCTGCATTAGGCTACATCAAGAAGAAACAAACCTTAGAGATAGAACGTAGAACTACAGTATTTTGTCAAGTTTCAAGAAGCTAGCACAAACCGTTTTTGATTTAGAGTTCGAACTGCATTTGTCAATATAGGACAAAACAGAGTGAAACCTAAAAATTCAAACTGTTCCTGCAAACGAATGCTTAAACCTAGGAGAACGAAACTTGGGCATCCAAGTTTGATTGGTGCACTGCTCATTACTTGAAAGTATCATGAAGGTCGGAAGAAAAAATATATGATGAGATTTCAGGAGACTGTAGTTTTTTTCCAGCCTAACAACGTCTTTCATTGAATGTGTTATTCGCCAGTCTCTGCTTAAGGCTACATCAAGAGGAAACAAACCTTAGGGATAGAACCTAGAACTACTTTATTGTGTCATGTTTCAAGTAGCTAGCACAAACCGTGTTTGATTTAAAGTTCTAATTGCATCTGTCAATATAGGAGAAAACAGAGTGAAACCTAAAAATTCAAACTGTTCCTGCAAACGAATGCTTCAACCTAGAAGAACAAAACTTGGGCATCCAAGTGGGAATGGTGTACTGATCATTACTTGAATGTATCATGAAGATTGGATAAAAAAATATATGTTGAGATTTCAGGAGACTCTAGTTTTTTGAAAGTTTGGCAACCCCTTTCAATATAAGTGTTATTCGCCAGTCCCTGCATTAGGCTACATCAAGAGGAAACAAACCTTAGAGATAGAACGTAGAACTACAGTATTTTGTCAAGTTTCAAGAAGCTAGCACAAACCGTGTTTGATTTAGAGTTCTAGCTGCATCAGTCAATATAGGACAAAACAGAGTGAAACCTAGAAATTCAAACTGTTACTGCAAACGAATGCATTTACCTAGGAGAACGAAACTTGGGCATCCAAGTTTGATTGGTGTACTGCTCATTACTTGAAAGTATCATTAAGGTTGGAAAAAAAAAATATGTGTTGAGATTTCAGGAGACTCTAGTTTTTTGGCAGATTAACAACGCCTTTCATTGAAAGTGTTATTCGCCAGTCTGTGCTGAAGGCTACATCAAGAATAAACAAACCTTAGGGATAGAATGTAGAACTACTTTATTGTGTCAAGTTTCAAGAAGCTAGCCCAAACCGTGTATGATTTAGAGTTTGAACTACATTTGTCAATATAGGAGAAAACAGAGTGAAACCTAAAAATTCAAACTGTTCCTGCAAACGAATGCTTCAACCTAGGAGAATGAAACTTGAGCATCCAAGTGGGATTGGTGTACTGATCATTACTTGAAAGTATCATGAAGATTGGATGAAATAATATATATTGAGATTTCAGAAGACTCTAGTTGTTGGAAGTTTGGCAACCCCTTTCAATAAAAGTGTTTTTCGCCAGTCCCTGCATTAGGCTACATCAAGAGGAAACAAACCTTAGAGATAGAACGTAGAACTACAGTATTTTGTCAAGTTTCAAGAAGCTAGCCCAAACCGAGTTTGATTTAGAGTTCGAACTGCATCTGTCAATATAGGAAAAAACAGAGTGAAACCTAAAAATTCAAACTGTTACTGCAAATGAATGCTTCAACCTAGGAGAACGAAACTTTGGCGTCCTAGTTTGATTGGTGAACTGCTCATTACTTGAAAGTATCATGAAGTTCGGAAGAAAAAATATACGATGAGATTTCAGGAGACTGTAGTTTTTTGGCAGCCTAACAACGCCTTTCATTGAATGTGTTATTCGCCAGTCTGTGCTTAAGGCTACATCAAGAGGAAAGAAACCTTAGGGATTGAACGTAGAACTACTTTATTGTGTCATGTTTCAAGTAGCTAGCACAAACCGTGTTTGATTTAAAGTTCTAACTACATCTGTCAATATAGGAGAAAACAGAGTGGAACCTAAAAATTCAAACTGTTCCTGCAAACGAGTGCTTCAACCTAGAAGAACAAAACTTGGGCATCCATGTGGGAATGGTGTACTGATCATTACTTGAATGTATCATGAAGATTGGATGAAAAAATATATGTTGAGATTTCAGGAGACTCTAGTTTTTTGAAAGTTTGGCAACCCCTTTCAAGATAAGTGTTATTTTTCATTCCCTGCATTAGGCTACATCAAGAGGAAACAAACCTTAGAGATAGAACTTAGAACTACTTTATTGTGTCAAGTTTCAAGAAGCTAGCACAAACCGTGTTTGATTTAGAGTTCTAGCTGCATCTGTCAATATAGGAGAAAACAGAGTGAAACCTAGAAATTCAAACTGTTACTGCAAACGAATGCATCAACCTAGGAGAACGAAACTTGGGCATCCAAGTTTGATTGGTGTACTGCTCATTACTTGAAAGTATCATTAAGGTCGGAAAAAAAATATGTGTTGAGATTTCAGGAGACTCTAGTTTTTTGGCAGCCTAACAACGCCTTTCATTGAAAGTGTTATTCGCCAGTCTGTGCTGAAGGCTACATCAAGAGGAAACAAACCTTAGGGATAGAATGTAGAACTAGTTTATTGTGGCAAGTTTCAAGAATCTAGCCCAAACCGTGTATGTTTTAGAGTTTGAACTACATTTGTCAATATAGGAGAAAACACTGAAACCTAAAAATTCAAACTGTTCCTGCAAACGAATGCTTCAACGTAGGAGAATGAAACTTGAGCATCCAAGTGGGATTGGTGTACTGATCATTACTTGAAAGTATCATGAAGATTGGATGAAAAAATATCTGTTGAGATTTCAGAAGACTCTAGTTTTTGGAAGTTTGGCAACCCCTTTCAATAAAAGTGTTATTCGCCAATCCCTGCATTAAGCTACATCAAGAGGAAACAAACCTTAGAGATAGAACGTAGAACTACAGTATTTTGTCAAGTTTCAAGAAGCTAGCACAAACCGTGTTTATTTAGAGTTCGAACTGCATCTGTCAATATAGGACAAAACAGAGTGAAACCTAAAAATTCAAACTGTTACTGCAAACGAATGCATCAACCTAGGAGAACGAAACTTGGGCATCCAAGTTTGATTGGTGTACTGCTCATTACTTGAATGTATCATTAAGGTCGGAAAAAAATATGTGTTGAGATTTCAGGAGACTCTAGTTTTTTGGCAGCCTAACAACGCCTTTCATTGAATGTGTTATTCGCCAGTCTCTGCTTAAGGCTACATCAAGAGGAAACAAAACGTAGGGATAGAACGTAGAACTACTTTATTGTGTCAAGTTTCAAGAAGCTAGCACAAACCGTGTTTGATTTAGAGTTCTAGCTGCATCTGTCAATATAGGAGAAAACACAGTGAAACCTAGAAATTCAAACTGTTACTGCAAACGAATGCATCAACCTAGGAGAACGAAACTTGGGCATCCAAGTTTGATTGGTGTACTGCTCATTACTTGGAAGTATCATTAACGTCGGAAAAAAAATATGTGTTGAGATTTCTGGAGACTCTAGTTTTTTGGCAGCCTAACAACGCCTTTCATTGAAAGTGTTATTCGCCAATCTGTGCTGAAGGCTACATCAAGAGGAAACAAACCTTAGGGATAGAATGTAGAACTACTTTATTGTGTCAAATTTCAAGAAGCTAGCCCAAACCGTGTATGATTTAGAGTTTGAACTACATTTGTCAATATAGGAGAAAACAGAGTGAAACCTAGAAATTCAAACTGTTACTGCAAACGAATGCATCAACCTAGGAGAATGAAACTTGGGCATCCAAGTTTGATTGGTGTACTGCTCATTACTTGAAAGTATCATGAAGGTTGGAAAAAAAATATGTGTTGAGATTTCAGGAGACTCTAGTTTTTTGGCAGATTAACAACGCCTTTCATTGAAAGTGTTATTCGCCAGTCTGTGCTGAAGGCTACATCAAGAATAAACAAACCTTAGGGATAGAATGTAGAACTAGTTTATTGTGTCAAGTTTCAAGAAGCTAGCACAAACCGTGTATGATTTAGAGTTTGAACTACATTTGTCAATATAGGAGAAAACAGAGTAAAACCTAAAAATTCAAACTGTTCCTGCAAACGAATGCTTCAACCTAGGAGAATGAAACTTGAGAATCCAAGTGGGATTGGTGTACTGATCATTACTTGAAAGTATCATGAAGATTGGATGAAATAATATATATTGAGATTTCAGAAGAGTCTAGTTTTTGGAAGTTAGGCAACCCCTTTCAATAAAAGTGTTATTCGCCAGTCCCTGCATTAGGCTACATCAAGAGGAAACAAACCTTAGAGATAGAACATAGAACTACAGTATTTTGTCAAGTTTCAAGAAGCTAGCCCAAACCGAGTTTGATTTAGAGTTCGAACTGCATCTGTCAATATAGGAAAAAACAGAGTGAAACCTAAAAATTCAAACTGTTACTGCAAACGAATGCTTCAACCTAGGAGAACGAAACTTTGGCGTCCTAGTTTGATTGGTGCACTGCTCATTACTTGAAAGTATCATGAAGGTCGGAAGAAAAATAATATGATGAGATTTCAGGAGACTGTAGTTTTTTGGCAGCCTAACAACGCCTTTCATTGAATGTGTTCTTCGCCAGTCTCTGCTTAAGGCTACATCAAGAGGAAACAAACCTTAGAGATAGAACCTAGAACTACTTTATTGTGTCATGTTTCAAGTAGATAGCACAAACCGTGTTTGATTTAAAGTTCTAACTACATCTGTCAATATAGGAGAAAACAGAGTGGAACCTAAAAATTCAAACTGTTCCTGCAAACGAGTGCTTCAACCTAGAAGAACAAAACTTGGGCATCCAAGTGGGAATGGTGTACTGATCATTATTTGAATGTATCATGAAGATTGGATGAAAAAATATATGTTGAGATTTCAGGAGACTCTAGTTTTTTGAAAGTTTGGCAACCCCTTTCAAGATAAGTGTTATTTTTCAGTCCCTGCATTAGGCTACATCAAGAGGAAACAAACCTTAGAGATAGAACGTAGAACTACTTTATTGTGTCAAGTTTCAAGAAACTAGCACAAACCGTGTTTGATTTAGAGTTCTAGCTGCATCTGTCAATATAGGAGAAAACAGAGTGAAACCTAGATATTCAAACTGTTACTGCAAACGAATGCATCAACCTAGGAGAACGAAACTTGGGCATCCAAGTTTGATTGGTGTACTGCTCATTACTTGAAAGTATCATTAAGGTCAGAAAAAAAATATGTGTTGAGATTTCAGGAGACTCTAGTTTTTTGGCAGCCTAACAACGCCTTTCATTGTAAGTGTTATTCGCCAGTCTGTGCTGAAGGCTACATCAAGAGGAAACAAACCTTAGGGATAGAATGTAGAACTACTTTATTGTGTCAAGTTTCAAGAAGCTAGCCCAAACCGTGTATGATTTAGAGTTTGAACTACATTTGTCAATATAGGAGAAAACAGAGTGAAACCTAAAAATTCAAACTGTTCCTGCAAACGAATGCTTCAACCTAGAAGAACAAAACTTGGGCATCCAAGTGGGAATGGTGTACTGATCATTACTTGAATGTATCATGAAGATTGGATGAAAAAATATATGTTGAGATTTCAGGAGACTCTAGTTTTTTGAAAGCTTGGCAACCCCTTTCAATATAAGTGTTATTCGCCAGTCCCTGCATTAGGCTACATCAAGAGGAAACAAACCTTAGAGATAGAAAGTAGAACTACGTTATTGTGTCAAGTTTCAAGAAGCTAGCACAAACCGTGTTTGATTTAGAGTTCTAGCTGCATCTGTCAATATAGGAGAAAACAGAGTGAAACCTAGAAATTCAAACTGTTACTGCAAACGAATGCATCAACCTAGGAGAATAAAACATGGGCATCCAAGTTTGATTGGCGTACTGCTCATTACTTGAAAGTATCATTAAGGTCGGAAAAAAAAAATATGTGTTGAGATTTCAGGAGACTCTAGTTTTTTGGCAGCCTACAACGCCTTTCATTGAAAGTGTTATTCGCCACTCTGTGCTGAAGGCTACATCAAGAGGAAACAATCCTTAGGGATAGAATGTAGAACTACTTTATTGTGTCAAGTTTCAAGAAGGTAGCCCAAACCGTGTATGATTTAGAGTTTGAACTACATTTGCCAATGTAGGAGAAAACAGTGAAACCTAAAATTTCAAACTGTTCCTGCAAACGAATGCTTCAACGTAGGAAAATGAAAGTTGAGCATCCAAGTGGGATTGGTGTACTGATCATTTCTTGAAAGTATCATGAAGATTGGATAAAAAAATATATGTTGAGATATCAGAAGAATCTAGTTTTTGGAAGTTTGGCAACCCCTTTCAATAAAAGTGTTATGCGCCAGTCTTTGCATTAGGCTACATCAAGAGGAAACAAACCTTAGAGATAGAACGTAGAACTACTTTATTGTGTCATGTTTCAAGTAGCTAGCACAAACCGTGTTTGATTTAAAGTTCTAACTGCATCTGTCAATATAGGAGAAAACAGAGTGAAACCTAAAAATTCAAACTGTTCCTGCAAACGAATGCTTCAACCTAGAAGAACAAAACTTGGGCATCCAAGTGGGAATGGTGTACTGATCATTACTTGAATGTATCATGAAGATTGGATGAAAAAATATATGTTGAGATTTCAGGAGACTCTAGTTTTTTGAAAGTTTGGCAACCCCTTTCAATATAAGTGTTATTCGCCAGTCCCTGCATTAGGCTACATCAAGAGGAAACAAACCTTAGAGATAGAACGTAGAACTACTTTATTGTGTCAAGATTCAAGAAGCTAGCACAAACCGTGTTTGATTTAGAGTTCTAGCTGCATCTGTCAATATAGGAGAAAACAGAGTGAAACCTAGAAATTCAAACTCTTACTGCAAACGAATGCATCAACCTAGGAGAACGAAACTTGGGCATCCAAGTTTGATTGGTGTACTGCTCATTACTTGGAAGTATCATTAAGGTCGGAAAAAAAATATGTGTTGAGATTTCAGGAGACTCTAGTTTTTTTGGCAGCCTAACAACGCCTTTCATTGAAAGTGTTATTCGCCAGTCTGTGCTGAAGGCTACATCAAGAGGAAACAAACCTTAGGGATAGAATGTCGAACTTCTTTATTGTGTCAAGTTTCAAGAAGCTAGCCCAAACCGTGTATGATTTAGAGTTTGAACTACATTCGTCAATATAGGAGAAAACAGAGTGAAACCTAAAAATTCAAACTGTTACTGCAAACGAATGCTTCAACCTAGGAGAACGAAACTTGGGCATCCAAGTGGGATTGGTGTACTGATCATTACTTGAAAGTATCATGAAGATTGGATGAAAAAATATATGTTGAGATTTCAGAAGACTCTAGTTTTTGGAAATTTGGCAACCCCTTTCAATAAAAGTGTTATTTGACAGTCCCTGCATTAGGCTACATCAAGAGGAAACAAACCTTAGAGATAGAACGTAGAACTACAGTATTTTGTCAAGTTTCAAGAAGCTAGCACAAACCGTGTTTGATTTAGAGTTTGAACTGCATCTGACTATATAGGACAAAACAGACTGAAACCTAAAAATTCAAACTGTTACTGCAAACGAATGCTTCACCCTAGGAGAACGAAACTTGGGCATCCAAGTTTGATTGGTGCACTGCTCATTACTTGAAAGTATCATGAAGGTCGGAAGAAAAAATATATGATGAGATTTCAGGAGACTGTAGTTTTTTCACAGCCTAACAACGCCTTTCATTGAATGTGTTATTCGCCAGTCTCTGCTTAAGGCTACATCAAGAGGAAACAAATCTTAGAGATAGAACGTAGAAGTACAGTATTTTGTCAAGTTTCAAGAAGCTAGCACAAACCGTGTTTGATTTAGAGTTCGAACTGCATCTGTCAATATAGGACAAAACAGAGTGAAACCTAAATTTCAAATTGTTCCTGCAAACGAATGCTTCAACCTAGGAGAACGAAACTTGGGCATCCAAGTTTGATTGGTGCACTGCTCATTACTTGAAAGTATCATGAAGGTCGGAAGAAAAAATATATGATGAGATTTCAGGAGACTGTAGTTTTTTGGCAGCCTAACAACGCCTTTCATTGAATGTGTTCTTCGCCAGTCTCTGCTTAAGGCTACATCAAGAGGAAACAAACCTTAGGGATAGAACGTAGAACTACTTTATTGTGTCATGTTTCAAGTAGCTAGCACAAACCGTGTTTGATTTAAAGTTCTAACTACATCTGTCAATATAGGAGAAAACAGAGTGGAACCTAAAAATTCAAACTGTTCCTGCAAACGAGTGCTTCAACCTAGAAGAACAAAACTTGGGCATCCAAGTGGGAATGGTGTACTGATCATTACTTGAATGTATCATGAAGATTGGATGAAAAAATATATGTTGAGATTTCAGGAGACTCTAGTTTTTTGAAAGTTTGGCAACCCCTTTCAAGATAAGTGTTATTTTTCAGTCCCTGCATTAGGCTACATCAAGAGGAAACAAACCTTAGAGATAGAACTTAGAACTACTTTATTGTGTCAAGTTTCAACAAGCTAGCACAAACCGTGTTTGATTTAGAGTTCTAGCTGCATCTGTCAATATAGGAGAAAACAGAGTGAAACCTAGAAATTCAAACTGTTACTGCAAACGAATACATCAACCTAGGAGAACGAAACTTGGGCATCCAAGTTTGATTGGTGTACTGCTCATTACTTGAAAGTATCATTAAGGTCGGAAAAAAAATATGTGTTGAGATTTCAGGAGACTCTAGTTTTTTGGCAGCCTAACAACGCCTTTCATTGAAAGTGTTATTCGCCAGTCTGTGCTGAAGGCTACATCAAGAGGAAACAAACCTTAGGGAAAGAATGTAGAACTAGTTTATTGTGGCAAGTTTCAAGAATCTAGCCCAAACCGTGTATGTTTTAGAGTTTGAACTACATTTGTCAATATAGGAGAAAACACTGAAACCTAAAAATTCAAACTGTTCCTGCAAACGAATGCTTCAACGTAGGAGAATGAAACTTGAGCATCCAAGTGGGATTGGTGTACTGATCATTACTTGAAAGTATCATGAAGATTGGATGAAAAAATATATGTTGAGATTTCAGAAGACTCTAGTTTTTGGAAGTTTGGCAACCCCTTTCAATAAAAGTGTTATTCGCCAATCCCTGCATTAAGCTACATCAAGAGGAAACAAACCTTAGAGATAGAACGTAGAACTACAGTATTTTGTCAAGTTTCAAGAAGCTAGCACAAACCGTGTTTATTTAGAGTTCGAACTGCATCTGTCAATATAGGACAAAACAGAGTGAAACCTAAAAATTCAAACTGTTACTGCAAACGAATGCATCAACCTAGGAGAACGAAACTTGGGCATCCAAGTTTGATTGGTGTACTGCTCATTACTTGAATGTATCATTAAGGTCGGAAAAAAATATGTGTTGAGATTTCAGGAGACTCTAGTTTTTTGGCAGCCTAACAACGCCTTTCATTGAATGTGTTATTCGCCAGTCTCTGCTTAAGGCTACATCAAGAGGAAACAAAACATAGGGATAGAACGTAGAACTACTTTATTGTGTCAAGTTTCAAGAAGCTAGCACAAACCGTGTTTGATTTAGAGTTCTAGCTGCATCTGTCAATATAGGAGAAAACACAGTGAAACCTAGAAATTCAAACTGTTACTGCAAACGAATGCATCAACCTAGGAGAACGAAACTTGGGCATCCAAGTTTGATTGGTGTACTGCTCATTACTTGGAAGTATCATTAACGTCGGAAAAAAAATATGTGTTGAGATTTCAGGAGACTCTAGTTTTTTGGCAGCCTAACAACGCCTTTCATTGAAAGTGTTATTCGCCAATCTGTGCTGAAGGCTACATCAAGAGGAAACAAACCTTAGGGATAGAATGTAGAACTACTTTATTGTGTCAAATTTCAAGAAGCTAGCCCAAACCGTGTATGATTTAGAGTTTGAACTACATTTGTCAATATAGGAGAAAACAGAGTGAAACCTAGAAATTCAAACTGTTACTGCAAACGAATGCATCAACCTAGGAGAATGAAACTTGGGCATCCAAGTTTGATTGGTGTACTGCTCATTACTTGAAAGTATCATGAAGGTTGGAAAAAAAATATGTGTTGAGATTTCAGGAGACTCTAGTTTTTTGGCAGATTAACAACGCCTTTCATTGAAAGTGTTATTCGCCAGTCTGTGCTGAAGGCTACATCAAGAATAAACAAACCTTAGGGATAGAATGTAGAACTAGTTTATTGTGTCAAGTTTCAAGAAGCTAGCACAAACCGTGTATGATTTAGAGTTTGAACTACATTTGTCAATATAGGAGAAAACAGAGTAAAACCTAAAAATTCAAACTGTTCCTGCAAACGAATGCTTCAACCTAGGAGAATGAAACTTGAGAATCCAAGTGGGATTGGTGTACTGATCATTACTTGAAAGTATCATGAAGATTGGATGAAATAATATATATTGAGATTTCAGAAGAGTCTAGTTTTTGGAAGTTAGGCATCCCCTTTCAATAAAAGTGTTATTCGCCAGTCCCTGCATTAGGCTACATCAAGAGGAAACAAACCTTAGAGATAGAACATAGAACTACAGTATTTTGTCAAGTTTCAAGAAGCTAGCCCAAACCGAGTTTGATTTAGAGTTCGAACTGCATCTGTCAATATAGGAAAAAACAGAGTGAAACCTAAAAATTCAAACTGTTACTGCAAACGAATGCTTCAACCTAGGAGAACGAAACTTTGGCGTCCTAGTTTGATTGGTGCACTGCTCATTACTTGAAAGTATCATGAAGGTCGGAAGAAAAATAATATGATGAGATTTCAGGAGACTGTAGTTTTTTGGCAGCCTAACAACGCCTTTCATTGAATGTGTTCTTCGCCAGTCTCTGCTTAAGGCTACATCAAGAGGAAACAAACCTTAGAGATAGAACCTAGAACTACTTTATTGTGTCATGTTTCAAGTAGATAGCACAAACCGTGTTTGATTTAAAGTTCTAACTACATCTGTCAATATAGGAGAAAACAGAGTGGAACCTAAAAATTCAAACTGTTCCTGCAAACGAGTGCTTCAACCTAGAAGAACAAAACTTGGGCATCCAAGTGGGAATGGTGTACTGATCATTATTTGAATGTATCATGAAGATTGGATGAAAAAATATATGTTGAGATTTCAGGAGACTCTAGTTTTTTGAAAGTTTGGCAACCCCTTTCAAGATAAGTGTTATTTTTCAGTCCCTGCATTAGGCTACATCAAGAGGAAACAAACCTTAGAGATAGAACGTAGAACTACTTTATTGTGTCAAGTTTCAAGAAACTAGCACAAACCGTGTTTGATTTAGAGTTCTAGCTGCATCTGTCAATATAGGAGAAAACAGAGTGAAACCTAGATATTCAAACTGTTACTGCAAACGAATGCAGCAACCTAGGAGAACGAAACTTGGGCATCCAAGTTTGATTGGTGTACTGCTCATTACTTGAAAGTATCATTAAGGTCAGAAAAAAAATATGTGTTGAGATTTCAGGAGACTCTAGTTTTTTGGCAGCCTAACAACGCCTTTCATTGTAAGTGTTATTCGCCAGTCTGTGCTGAAGGCTACATCAAGAGGAAACAAACCTTAGGGATAGAATGTAGAACTACTTTATTGTGTCAAGTTTCAAGAAGCTAGCCCAAACCGTGTATGATTTAGAGTTTGAACTACATTTGTCAATATAGGAGAAAACAGAGTGAAACCTAAAAATTCAAACTGTTCCTGCAAACGAATGCTTCAACCTAGAAGAACAAAACTTGGGCATCCAAGTGGGAATGGTGTACTGATCATTACTTGAATGTATCATGAAGATTGGATGAAAAAATATATGTTGAGATTTCAGGAGACTCTAGTTTTTTGAAAGCTTGGCAACCCCTTTCAATATAAGTGTTATTCGCCAGTCCCTGCATTAGGCTACATCAAGAGGAAACAAACCTTAGAGATAGAAAGTAGAACTACGTTATTGTGTCAAGTTTCAAGAAGCTAGCACAAACCGTGTTTGATTTAGAGTTCTAGCTGCATCTGTCAATATAGGAGAAAACAGAGTGAAACCTAGAAATTCAAACTGTTACTGCAAACGAATGCATCAACCTAGGAGAATAAAACATGGGCATCCAAGTTTGATTGGCGTACTGCTCATTACTTGAAAGTATCATTAAGGTCGGAAAAAAAAAATATGTGTTGAGATTTCAGGAGACTCTAGTTTTTTGGCAGCCTACAACGCCTTTCATTGAAAGTGTTATTCGCCACTCTGTGCTGAAGGCTACATCAAGAGAAAACAATCCTTAGGGATAGAATGTAGAACTACTTTATTGTGTCAAGTTTCAAGAAGGTAGCCCAAACCGTGTATGATTTAGAGTTTGAACTACATTTGCCAATGTAGGAGAAAACAGTGAAACCTAAAATTTCAAACTGTTCCTGCAAACGAATGCTTCAACGTAGGAAAATGAAAGTTGAGCATCCAAGTGGGATTGGTGTACTGATCATTTCTTGAAAGTATCATGAAGATTGGATAAAAAAATATATGTTGAGATATCAGAAGAATCTAGTTTTTGGAAGTTTGGCAACCCCTTTCAATAAAAGTGTTATGCGCCAGTCTTTGCATTAGGCTACATCAAGAGGAAACAAACCTTAGAGATAGAACGTAGAACTACTTTATTGTGTCATGTTTCAAGTAGCTAGCACAAACCGTGTTTGATTTAAAGTTCTAACTGCATCTGTCAATATAGGAGAAAACAGAGTGAAACCTAAAAATTCAAACTGTTCCTGCAAACGAATGCTTCAACCTAGAAGAACAAAACTTGGGCATCCAAGTGGGAATGGTGTACTGATCATTACTTAAATGTATCATGAAGATTGGATGAAAAAATATATGTTGAGATTTCAGGAGACTCTAGTTTTTTGAAAGTTTGGCAACCCCTTTCAATATAAGTGTTATTCGCCAGTCCCTGCATTAGGCTACATCAAGAGGAAACAAACCTTAGAGATAGAACGTAGAACTACTTTATTGTGTCAAGATTCAAGAAGCTAGCACAAACCGTGTTTGATTTAGAGTTCTAGCTGCATCTGTCAATATAGGAGAAAACAGAGTGAAACCTAGAAATTCAAACTCTTACTGCAAACGAATGCATCAACCTAGGAGAACGAAACTTGGGCATCCAAGTTTGATTGGTGTACTGCTCATTACTTGGAAGTATCATTAAGGTCGGAAAAAAAATATGTGTTGAGATTTCAGGAGACTCTAGTTTTTTTGGCAGCCTAACAACGCCTTTCATTGAAAGTGTTATTCGCCAGTCTGTGCTGAAGGCTACATCAAGAGGAAACAAACCTTAGGGATAGAATGTCGAACTTCTTTATTGTGTCAAGTTTCAAGAAGCTAGCCCAAACCGTGTATGATTTAGAGTTTGAACTACATTCGTCAATATAGGAGAAAACAGAGTGAAACCTAAAAATTCAAACTGTTACTGCAAACGAATGCTTCAACCTAGGAGAACGAAACTTGGGCATCCAAGTGGGATTGGTGTACTGATCATTACTTGAAAGTATCATGAAGATTGGATGAAAAAATATATGTTGAGATTTCAGAAGACTCTAGTTTTTGGAAATTTGGCAACCCCTTTCAATAAAAGTGTTATTTGACAGTCCCTGCATTAGGCTACATCAAGAGGAAACAAACCTTAGAGATAGAACGTAGAACTACAGTATTTTGTCAAGTTTCAAGAAGCTAGCACAAACCGTGTTTGATTTAGAGTTTGAACTGCATCTGACTATATAGGACAAAACAGACTGAAACCTAAAAATTCAAACTGTTACTGCAAACGAATGCTTCACCCTAGGAGAACGAAACTTGGGCATCCAAGTTTGATTGGTGCACTGCTCATTACTTGAAAGTATCATGAAGGTCGGAAGAAAAAATATATGATGAGATTTCAGGAGACTGTAGTTTTTTCGCAGCCTAACAACGCCTTTCATTGAATGTGTTATTCGCCAGTCTCTGCTTAAGGCTACATCAAGAGGAAACAAACCTTAGAGATAGAACGTAGAAGTACAGTATTTTGTCAAGTTTCAAGAAGCTAGCACAAACCGTGTTTGATTTAGAGTTCGAACAGCATCTGTCAATATAGGACAAAACAGAGTGAAACCTAAATTTCAAATTGTTCCTGCAAACGAATGCTTCAACCTAGGAGAACGAAACTTGGGCATCCAAGTTTGATTGGTGCACTGCTCATTACTTGAAAGTATCATGAAGGTCGGAAGAAAAAATATATGATGAGATTTCAGGAGACTGTAGTTTTTTGGCAGCCTAACAACGCCTTTCATTGAATGTGTTCTTCGCCAGTCTCTGCTTAAGGCTACATCAAGAGGAAACAAACCTTAGGGATAGAACGTAGAAATACTTTATTGTGTCATGTTTCCAGTAGCTAGCACAAACCGTGTTTGATTTAAAGTTCTAACTGCATCTGTCAATATAGGAGAAAACAGAGTGAAACCTAAAAATTCAAATTGTTCCTGCAAACGAATGCTTCAACCTAGAAGAACAAAACTTGGGCATCCAAGTGGGAATGGTGTACTGATCATTACTTGAATGTATCATGAAGATTGGATGAAAAAATATATGTTGAGATTCCAGGAGACTCTAGTTTTTTGAAAGTTTGGCAACCCCTTTCAATATAAGTGTTACTCGCCAGTCCCTCCTTTAGGCTACATCAAGAGGAAACAAACCTTAGTGATAGAACGTAGAACTACTTTGTTGTGTCAAGTTTCAAGAAGCTAGCACAAACCGTGTTTGATTTAGAGTTCTAGCTGCATCAGTCAATATAGGAGACAACAGAGTGAAACCTAGAAATTCAAACTGTTACTGCAAATGATTGCATCAACCTAGGAGAACGAAACTTGGGCATCCAAGTTTGACTGGTGTACTGCTCATTACTTGAAAGTATCTTTAAGGTCGGAAAAAAAATATGTGTTGAGATTTCAGGAGACTCTAGTTTTTTGGCAGCCTAACAACGCCTTTCATTGAAAGTGTTATTCGCCAGTCTGTGCTGAAGGCTACATCAAGAGGAAACAAACCTTAGGGATAGAATGTAGAACTACTTTATTGTGTCAAGTTTCAAGAAGCTAGCCCAAACCGTGTATGATTTAGAGATTGAACTACATTTGTCAATATAGGAGAAAACAGAGTGAAACCTAAAAATTCAAACTGTTCCTGCAAACGAATGCTTCAACGTAGGAGAATGAAACTTGAGCATCCAAGTGGGATTGGTGTACTGATCATTACTTGAAAGTATCATGAAGATTGGATGAAAAAATATATGTTGAGATTTCAGAAGACTCTAGTTTTTGGAAGTTTGGCAACCCCTTTCAATAAAAGTGTTATTCGCCAGTCCCTGCATTAGGCAACATCAAGAGGAAACAAACCTTAGAGATAACGTAGAAGTACAGTATTTTGTCAAGTTTCAAGAAGCTAGCACAAACCGTGTTTGATTTAGAGTTCGAACTGCATCTGTCAATATAGGACAAAACAGAGTTAAACCTAAAAATTCAAACTGTTCCTGCAAACGAATGCTTCAACCTAGGAGAAAAAAACTTGGGCATCCAAGTTTGATTGGTGCACTGCTCATTACTTGAAAGTATCATGAAGGTCGGAAGAAAAAAATATATGATGAGATTTCAGGAGACTGTAGTTTTTTGGCAGCCTAACAACGCCTTTCATTGAATGTGTTATTCGCCAGTCTCTGCTTAAGGCTACATCAAGAGGAAACAAACCTTAGGGATGGAACGTAGAACTAGTTTATTGTGTCATGTTTCAAGTAGATAGCACAAACCGTGTTGGATTTAAAGTTCTAACTGCATCTGTCAATATAGGAGAAAACAGAGTGTAACCTAAAAATTCAAACTGTTCCTGCAAACGAATGCTTCAACCTAGAAGAACAAAACTTGGGCATCCAAGTGGGAATGGTGTACTGATCATTACTTGAATGTATCATGAAGATTGGATGAAAAAATATATGTTGAGATTCAGGAGACTTCAGTTTTTTGAAAGTTTGGCAACCCCTTTCAATATAAGTGTTACTCGCCAGTCCCTCCTTTAGGCTACATCAAGAGGAAACAATCCTTATAGATAGAACGTAGAACTACTTTATTGTGTCAAGTTTCAAGAAGCTAGCACAAACCGTGTTTGATTTAGAGTTCTAGCTGCATCTGTCAATATAGGAGAAAACAGAGTGAAACCTAGAAATTCAAACTCTTACTGCAAACGAATGATTCAACCTAGGAGAACGAAACTTGGGCATCCAAGTTTGATTGGTGCACTGCTCATTACTTGAAAGTATCATGAAGGTCGGAAGAAAAAATATATGATGAGATTTCAGGAGAGTGTAGTTTTTTGGCAGCCTAACAAAGCCTTTCATTGAATGTGTTATTCGCCAGTCTCTGCTTAAGGCTACATCAAGAGGAAACAAAACTTAGGGATAGATTGTAGAACTACTTTATTGTGTCATGTTTCAAGTAGCTAGCACAAAGGTGTTTGATTTAAAGTTCTAACTGCATCTGTCAATATAGGAGAAAACAGAGTGAAACCTAAAAATTCAAACTGTTCCTGCAAACGAATGCTTCAACCTAGAAGAACGAAACTTGGGCATCCAAGTCGGAATGGTGTACTGATCATTACTTGAATGTATCATGAAGATTGGATGAAAAAATATATGTTGAGATTTCAGGAGACTCTAGATTTTTGAAAGTTTGGCAACCCCTTTCAATATAAGTGTTATTCGCCAGTCCCTGCATTAGGCTACATCAAGAGGAAACAAACCTTAGAGATAGAACGTAGAACTACAGTATTTTGTCAAGTTTCAAGAAGCTAGCACAAACCGTGTTTGATTTAGAGTTCGAACTGCATCTGTCAATACAGGACAAAACAGAGTGAAACCTAAAAATTCAAACTGTTCCTGCAAACGAATGCTTCAACCTAGGAGAACGAATCTTGGGCATCCAAGTTTGATTGGTGCACTGCTCATTACTTGAAAGTATCATGAAGGTCGGAAGAAAAAATATATGATGAGATTTCAGGAGAGTGTAGTTTTTTGGCAGCCTAACAACGCCTTTCATTGAATGTGTTATTCGCCAGTCTCTGCTTAAGGCTACATCAAGAGGAAACAAACCTTAGGGATAGAACGTAGAACTACTTTATTGTGTCATGTTTCAAGGAGCTAGCAACAACCGTGTTTGATTTAAAGTTCTAACTGCATCTGTCAATATAGGAGAAAACAGAGTGAAACCTAAAAATTCAAACTGTTCCTGCAAACGAATGCTTCAACCTAGAAGAACAAAACTTGGGCATCCAAGTGGGAATGGTGTACTGATCATTACTTGAATGTATCATGAAGATTGGATGAAAAAATATATGTTGAGATTTCAGGAGACTCTAGTTTTTTGAAAGTTTGGCAACCCCTTTCAATATAAGTGTTATTCGCCAGTCCCTGCATTAGGCTACATCAAGAGGAAACAAACCTTAGATATAGAACGTAGAACTACTTTATTGTGTCAAGTTTCAAGAAGCTAGCACAAACCGTGTTTGATTTAGAGTTCTAGCTGCATCTGTCAATATAGGAGAAAACAGAGTGAAATCTAGAAATTCAAACTGTTACTGCAAACGAATGCATCAACCTAGGAGAACGAAACTTGGGCATCCAAGTTTGATTGGTGTACTGCTCATTACTTGAAAGTATCATTAAGGTCGGAAAAAAAAAAAAGTGTTCAGATTTCAGGAGACTCTAGTTTTTTGGCAGCCTAACAATGCCTTTCATTTTAAGTGTTATTCGCCAGTCTGTGCTGAAGGCTACATCAAGAGGAAACAAACCTTAGGGATAGAATGTAGAACTACTTTTTTATGTCAAGTTTCATGAAGCTAGCCCAAACCGTGTATGATTTAGAGTTTGAACTACATTTCTCAATATAGCAGAAAACAGAGTGAAACCTAAAAATTCAAACTGTTCCTGCAAACGAATGCCTCAACCGAGAAGAACAAAACTTGTGTATCCAAGTGGGAATGGTGTACTGATCATTACTTGAAAGTATCATGAAGATTGGATGAAAAAATATATGTTGAGATTTCAGAAGACACTAGTTTTTGGAAGTTTGGCAACCCCTTTCAATAAAAGTGTTATTCGCCAATCCCTGCATTAGGCTACATCAAGAGGAAACAAACCTTAGAGATAGAACGTAGAACTACAGTATTTTGTCAAGTTTCAAGAAGCTAGCACAAACCGTGTTTGATTTAGAGTTCGAACTGCATCTGTCAATATAGGACAAAACAGAGTGAAACCTAAAAATTCAAACTGTTCCTGCAAACGAATGCTTCAACCTAGGAGAACGAAACTTGGGCATCCAAGTTTGATTGGTGCACTGCTCATTACTTGAAAGTATCATGAAGGTCGGAAGAAAAAATATATGATGAGATTTCAGGAGACTGTAGTTTTTTTCCAGCCTAACAACGCCTTTCAATGAATGTGTTATTCGCCAGTCTCTGCTTAAGGCTACATCAAGAGGAAACAAACCTTAGGGATAGAACGTAGAACTACTTTATTATGTCATGTTTCAAGTAGCTAGCACAAACCGTGTTTGATTTAAAGTTCTAACTGCATCTGTCAATATAGGAGAAAACAGACTGAAACCTAAAAATTCAAACTGTTCCTGCAAACGAATGCTTCAACCTAGAAGAACAAAACTTGGGCATCCAAGTGGGAATGGTGTACTGATCATTACTTGAATGTATCATGAAGATTGGATAAAAAAATATATGTTGAGATTTCAGGAGACTCTAGTTTTTTGAAAGTTTGGCAACCCCTTTCTATATAAGTGTTATTCGCCAGTCCGTGCATTAGGCTACATCAAGAGGAAACAAACCTTAGAGGTAGAACGTAGAACTACTTTATTGTGTCAAGTTTCAAGAAGCTAGCACAAACCGTGTTTGATTTAGAGTTCTAGCTGCATCTGTCAATATAGGAGAAAACAGAGTGAAACCTAGAAATTCAAACTGTTACTGCAAACGAATGCATCAACCTAGGAGAACGAAACTTGGGCATCCAAGTTTGATTGGTGTACTGCTCATTACTTGAAAGTATCATTAAGGTCGGAAAAAAAAATATGTGTTGAGATTTCAGGAGACTCTAGTTTTTTGGCAGCCTAACAACGCCTTTCATTGAAAGTGTTATTCGCCAGTCTGTGCTGAAGGCTACATCTAGAGGAAACAAACCTTAGGGATAGAATGTAGAACTTCGTTATTGTGTCAAGTTTCAAGAAGCTAGCCCAAACCGTGTATGATTTAGAGTTTAAACTACATTTGTCAATATAGGAGAAAACAGTGAAACCTAAAAATTCAAACTGTTCCTGCAAACGAATGCTTCAACGTAGGAGAATGAAACTTCAGCATCCAAGTGGGATGGGTGTACTGATCATTACTTGAAAGTATCATGAAGATTGGATGAAAAAATATATTTGAGATTTCAGAAGACTCTAGTTTTTGGAAGTTTGGAAACCCCTTTCAATAAAAGTGTTATTCGCCAGTCCCTGCCTTAGGCTACATCAAGAGGAAACAAACCTTAGAGATAGAAGGTAGAACTACAGTATTTTGTCAAGTTTCAAGAAGCCAGCACAAACCGTGTTTGATTTAGAGTCGAACTGCATCTGTCAATATAGGACAAAACAGAGTGAATCCTAAAAATTCAAACTGTTACTGCAAACGAATGCTTCAACCTAGGAGAACGAAACTTGGGCATCCAAGTTTGACTGGTGCACTGCTCATTACTTGAAAGTATCATGAAGGTCGGAAGAAAAAATATATGATGAGATTTCAGGAGACTGTAGTTTTTTTCCAGCCTAACAACGCCTTTCAATGAATGTGTTATTCACCAGTCTCTGCTTAAGGCTACATCAAGAGGAAACAAACCTTAGGGATAGAACGTAGAACTACTTTATTGTGTCATGTTTCAAGTAGCTAGCACAAACCGTGTTTGATTTAAAGTTCTAACTGCATCTGTCAATATAGGAGAAAACTGAGTGAAACCTAAAAATTCAAACTGTTCCTGCAAACGAATGCTTCAACCTAGAAGAACAAAACTTGGGCATCCAAGTGGGAATGGTGTACTGATCATTACTTGAATGTATCATAAGGAATTGATGAAAAAATATATGTTGAGATTTCAGGAGACTCTAGTTTTTTGAAAGTTTGGCAACCCCTTTCAATATAAGTGTTATTCACCAGTCCCTGCATTAGGCTACATCAAGAGGAAACAAACCTTAGAGATAGAACGTAGAACTACTTTATTGTGTCAAGTTTCAAGAAGCTAGCACAAACCGTGTTTGATTTAGAGTTCTAGCTGCATCTGTCAATATAGGAGAAAAGAGAGTGAAATCTAGAAATTCAAACTGTTACTGCAAACGAATGCATCAACCTAGGAGAACGAAACTTGGGCATCCAAGTTTGATTGGTGTACTGCTCATTACTTGAAAGTATCATTAAGGTCGGAAAAAAAAAAAGTGTTCAGATTTCAGGAGACTCTAGTTTTTTGGCAGCCTAACAATGCCTTTCATTGAAAGTGTTATTCGCCAGTCTGTGCTGAAGGCTACATCAAGAGGAAACAAACCTTAGGGATAGAATGTAGAACTACTTTATTGTGTCAAGTTTCAAGAAGCTAGCCCAAACCGTGTATGATTTAGAGTTTGAACTACATTTGTCAATATAGGAGAAAACAGAGTGAAACCTAAAAATTCAAACTGTTGATGCAAACGAATGCTTCAACGTAGGAGAATGAAACTTGAGCATCCAAGTGGGATTGGTGTACTGATCATTACTTGAAAGTATCATGAAGATTGGATGAAAAAATATATGTTGAGATTTCAGAAGACTCTAGTTTTTGGAAGTTTGGCAACCCCTTTCAATAAAAGTGTTATTCGCCAGTCCCTGCATTAGGCTACATCAAGAGGAAACAAACCTTAGAGATAGAACGTAGAACTACAGTATTTTGTCAAGTTTCAAGAAGCTAGCACAAACCGTGTTTGATTTAGAGTTCGAACTGCATCTGTCAATATAGGACAAAACAGAGTGAAACCTAAAAATTCAAACTGTTCCTGCAAACGAATGCTTCAACCTAGGAGAACGAAACTTGGGCATCCAAGTTTGATTGGTGCACTGCTCATTACTTGAAAGTATCATGAAGGTCGGAAGAAAAAATATATGATGAGATTTCAGGAGACTGTAGTTTTTTTCCAGCCTAACAACGCCTTTCAACGAATGTGTTATTCGCCAGTCTCTGCTTAAGGCTACATCAAGAGGAAACAAACCTTAGGGATAGAACGTAGAACTACTTTATTGTGTCATGTTTCAAGTAGCTAGCACAAACCGTGTTTGATTTAAAGTTCTAACTGCATCTGTCAATATAGGAGAAAACAGAGTGAAACCTAAAAATTAAAACTTTTCCTGCAAACGAATGCTTCAACCTAGAAGAACAAAACTTGGGCAGCCAAGTGGGAATGGTGTACTGATCATTACTTGAATGTATCATGAAGATTGGATGAAAAAATATATGTTGAGATTTCAGGAGACTCTAGTTTTTTGAAAGTTTGGCAACCCCTTTCTATATAAGTGTTATTCGCCAGTCCCTGCATTAGGCTACATTAAGAGGAAACAAAACTTAGACATAGAACGTAGAACTACTTTATTGTGTCAAGTTTCAAGAAGCTAGCACAAACCGTGTTTGATTTAGAGTTCTAGCTGCATCTGTCAATATAGGAGAAAACAGAGTGAAACCTAGAAATTCAAACTGTTGCTGCAAACGAATGCATCAACCTAGGAGAACGAAACTTGGGCATCCAAGTTTGATTGGTGTACTGCTCATTACTTGAAAGTATCATTAAGGTCGGAAAAGTAATATGTGTTGAGATTTCAGGAGACTCTAGTTTTTTGGCAGCCTAACAACGCCTTTCTTTGAAAGTGTTATTCGCCAGTCTGTGCTGAAGGCTACATCAAGAGGAAACAAACCTTAGGGATAGAATGTAGAACTACTTTATTGTGTCAAGTTTCAAGAAGCTAGCCCAAACCCTGTATGATTTAGAGTTTGAACTACATTTGTCAATATAGGAGAAAACAGTGAAACCTAAAAATTCAAACTGTTCCTGCAAACGAATGCTTCAACGTAGGAGAATGAAACTTGAGAATCCAAGTGGGATTGGTGTACTGATCATTACTTGAAAGTATCATGAAGATTGGATGAAAAAATATATTTGAGATTTCAGAAGACTCTAGTTTTTGGAAGTTTGGCAACCCCTTTCAATAAAAGTGTTATTCGCCAGTCCCTGCATCAGGCTTCATCAAGAGGAAACAAACCTTAGAGATAGAACTTAGAACTACAGTATTTTGTCAAGTTTCAAGAAGCTAGCACAAACCGTGTTTGATTTAGAGTTCGAACTGCATCTGTCAATATAGGACAAAACAGAGTGAAACCTAAAAATTCAAACTGTTCCTGCAAACGAATGCTTAAACCTAGGAGAACGAAACTTGGGCATCCAAGTTTGATTGGTGCACTGCGCATTACTTGAAAGAATCATGAAGGTTGGAAGAAAAAATATATGATGAGATTTCAGGAGACTGTAGTTTTTTTCCAGCCTAACAACGCCTTTCATTGAATGTGTTATTCGCCAGTCTCTCCTTAAGGCTACAGCAAGAGGAAACAAACCTTAGGGATAGAACGTAGAACTACTTTATTGTGTCATGTTTCAAGTAGCTAGCACAAACCGTGTTTGATTTAAAGTTCTAACTGCATCTGTCTATATAGGAGAAAACAGAGTGAAACCTAAAAATTCAAACTGTTCCTGCAAACGAATGCTTCAACCTAGAAGAACAAAACTTGGGCATCCAAGTGGGAATGGTGTACTGATCATTACTTGAATGTATCATTAAGATTGGATGAAAAAATATATGTTGAGATTTCAGGAGACTCTAGTTTTTTGAAAGTTTGGCAACCCCTTTCTATACAAGTGTTATTCGCCAGTCCCTGCATTAGGCTACATCAAGAGAAAACAAACCTTAGTGATAGAACGTAGAACTACTTTATTGTGTCAAGTTTCAAGAAGCTAGCACAAACCGTGTTTGATTTAGAGTTCTAGCTGCATCTGTCAATATAGGAGAAAACAGAGTGAAACCTAGAAATTCAAACTCTTACTGAAAACGAATGCATCAACCTCGGAGAACGAAACTTGGGCATCCAAGTTTGATTGGTGTACTGCTCATTACTTGAAAGTATCATTAAGGTCGGAAAAATAATATGTGTTGAGATTTCAGGAGACTCTAGTTTTTTGGCAGCCTAACAACGCCTTTCTTTGAAAGTGTTATTCGCCAGTCTGTGCTGAAGGCTACATCAAGAGGAAACAAACCTTAGGGATAGAATGTTGAACTACTTTATTGTGTTAAGTTTCAAGAAGCTAGCCCAAACCCTGTATGATTTAGAGTTTGAACTACATTTGTCAATATAGGAGAAAACAGTGAAACCTAAAAATTCAAACTGTTCCTGCAAACGAATGCTTCAACGTAGGAGAATGAAACTTGAGCATCCAAGTGGGATTGGTGTACTGATCATTACTTGAAAGTATCATGAAGATTGGATGAAAAAATATATTTGAGATTTCAGAAGACTCTAGTTTTTGGAAGTTTGGCAACCCCTTTCAATAAAAGTGTTATTCGCCAGTCCCTGCATTAGGCTTCATCAAGAGGAAACAAACCTTAGAGATAGAACGTAGAACTACAGTATTTTGTCAAGTTTCAAGAAGCTAGCACAAACCGTGTTTGATTTAGAGTTCGAACTGCATCTGTCAATATAGGACAAAACAGAGTGAAACCTAAAAATTCAAACTGTTCCTGCAAACGAATGCTTAAACCTAGGAGAACGAAACTTGGGCATCCAAGTTTGATTGGTGCACTGCGCATTACTTGAAAGAATCATGAATGTCGGAAGAAAAAATATATGATGAGATTTCAGGAGACTGTAGTTTTTTTCCAGCCTAACAACGCCTTTCATTGAATGTGTTATTCGCCAGTCTCTCCTTAAGGCTACAGCAAGAGGAAACAAACCTTAGGGATAGAACGTAGAACTACTTTATTGTGTCAAGTTTCAAGAAGCTAGCCCAAACCGTGTATGATTTAGAGTTTGAACTAAATTTTCAATATAGGAGAAAACAGAGTGAAACCTAAAAATTCAAACTGTTACTGCAAACGAATGCTTCAACCTAGGAGAACGAAACTTGGGGATCCAAGTGGGATTGGTGTACTGATCATTACTTGAAAGTATCATGAAGATTGGATGAAAAAATATATGTTGAGATTTCAGAAGACTCTAGTTTTTGGAAATTTGGCAACCCCTTTCAATAAAAGTGTTATTTGACAGTCCCTGCATTAGGCAACATCAAGAGGAAACAAACCTTAGAGATAGAACGTAGAACTACAGTATTTTGTCAAGTTTCAAGAAGCTAGCACAAACCGTGTTTGATTTAGAGTTTGAACTGCATCTGTCTATATAGGACAAAACAGAGTGAAACCTAAAAATTCAAACTGTTACTGCAAACGAATGCTTCAACCTAGGAGAACGAAACTTGGGCATCCAAGTTTGATTGGTGCACTGCTCATTACTTGAAAGTATCATGAAGGTCGGAAGAAAAAATATATGATGAGATTTCAGGAGACTGTAGTTTTTTGGCAGCCTAACAACGCCTTTCATTGAATGTGTTATTCGCCAGTCTCTGCTTAAGGCTACATCAAGAGGAAACAAACCTTAGGGATAGAATGTAGAACTACTTTATTTTGTCATGTTTCAAGTAGCTAGCACAAACCAAGTTTGATTTAAAGTTCTAACTGCATCTGTCAATATAGGAGAAAACAGAGTGAAACCTCAAAATTCAAATTGTTCCTGCAAACGAATGCTTCAACCTAGAAGAACAAAACTTGGGTATCCAAGTGGGAATGGTGTACTGATCATTACTTGAATGTATCATGAAGATTGGATGAAAAAAGATATGTTGAGATTTCAGAAGACTCTAGTTTTTGGAAGTTTGGCAACCCCTTTATAATAAAAGTGTTATTCGCCAGTCCCTGCATTAGGCTACATCAAGAGGAAACAAACCTTAGGGATAGAATGTCGAACTACTTTATTGTGTCAAGTTTCAAGAAGCTAGCCCAAACCGTGTATGGTTTAGAGTTTGAACTAAATTTTCAATATAGGAGAAAACAGAGTGAAACCTAAAAATTCAAACTGTTACTGCAAACGAATGCTTCAACCTAGGAGAATGAAACTTGGGGATCCAAGTGGGATTGGTGTACTGATCATTACTTGAAAGTATCATGAAGATTGGATGAAAAAATATATGTTGAGATTTCAGAAGACTCTAGTTTTTGGAAATTTGGCAACCCCTTTCAATAAAAGTGTTATTTGACAGTCCCTGCATTAGGCAACATCAAGAGGAAACAAACCTTAGAGATAGAACGTAGAACTACAGTATTTTGTCAAGTTTCAAGAAGCTAGCACAAACCGTGTTTGATTTAGAGTTTGAACTGCATCTGTCTATATAGGACAAAACAGAGTGAAACCTAAAAATTCAAACTGTTACTGCAAACGAATGCTTCAACCTAGGAGAACGAAACTTGGGCATCCAAGTTTGATTGGTGCACTGCTCATTACTTGAAAGTATCATGAAGGTCGGAAGAAAAAATATATGATGAGATTTCAGGAGACTGTAGTTTTTTCGCAGCCTAACAACGCCTTTCATTGAATGTGTTATTCGCCAGTCTCTGCTTAAGGCTACATCAAGAGGAAACAAACCTTAGGGATAGAACGTAGAACTACTTTATTGTGTCATGTTTCAAGTAGCTAGCACAAACCGTGTTTGATTTAAAGTTCTAACTGCATCTGTCAATATAGGAGAAAACAGAGTGAAACCTAAAAATTCAAATTGTTCCTGCAAACGAATGCTTCAACCTAGAAGAACAAAACTTGGGCATCCAAGTGGGAATGGTGTACTGATCATTACTTGAATGTATCATGAAGATTGGATGAAAAAATATATGTTGAGATTCCAGAAGACTCTAGTTTTTTGAAAGTTTTGCAACCCCTTTCAATATAAGTGTTATTCGCCAGTCCCTGCATTAGGCTACATCAAGAGGAAACAAACCTTAGAGATAGAACGTAGAACTAATTTATTGTGTCAAGTTTCAAGAAGCTAGCACAAACCGTGTTTGATTTAGAGTTCTAGCTGCATCTGTCAATATAGGAGAAAACAGAGTGAAACCTAGAAATTCAAACTCTTACTGCAAACAATGCATCAACCTAGGAGAACGAAACTTGGGCATCCAAGTTTGATTGGTGTACTGCTCATTACTTGGTAGTATCATTAAGCTCGGAAAAAAAATATGTGTTGAGATTTCAGGAGACTCTAGTTTTTTGGCAGCCTAGCAACGCCTTTCATTGAAAGTGTTATTCGCCAGTCTGTGCTGAAGGCTACATCAAGAGGAAACAAACCGTAGGGATAGAATGTAGAACTACTTTATTGTGTCAAGTTTCAAGAAGCTAGCCCAAACCGTGTATGATTTAGAGTTTGAACTACATTTGTCAATATAGGAGAAAACAGTGTGAAACCTAAAAATTCAAACTGTTCCTGCAAACGAATGCTTCAACGTAGGAGAATGAAACTTGAGCATCCAAGTGGGATTGGTGTACTGATCATTACTTGAAAGTATCATGAAGATTGGATGAAAAAATATATGTTGAGATTTCAGAAGACTCTAGTTTTTGGAAGTTTGGCAAACCCTTTCAATAAAAGTGTTATTCGCCAGTCCCTGCATTAGGCAACATCATGAGGAAACAAACCTTAGAGATAGAACGTAGAAGTACAGTATTTTGTCAAGTTTCAAGACGCTAGCACAAACCGTGTTTGATTTAGAGTTCGAACTGCATCTGACAATATAGGACAAAACAGAGTGAAACCTAAAAATTCAAACTGTTCCTGCAAACGAATGCTTCAACCTAGGAGAACAAAACTTGGGCATCCAAGTTTGATTGGTGCACTGCTCATTAATTGAAAGTATCATGAAGGTCGGAAGAAAAAATATATGATGAGATTTCAGGAGACTGTAGTTTTTTGGCAGCCTAACAACGCCTTTCATTGAATGTGTTATTCGCCAGTCTCTGCTAAAGGCTACATCAAGAGGAAACAAACCTTAGGGATAGAACGTAGAACTACTTTATTGTGTCATGTTTCAAGTAGCTAGCACAAACCGTGTTTGATTTAAAGTTCTACCTGCATCTGTCAATATAGGAGAAAACAGAGTGAAACCTAAAAATTCAAACTGTTTCTGCAAACGAATGCTTCAACCTAGAAGAACAAAACTTGGGCATCCAAGTGGGAATGGTGTACTGATCATTACTTGAATGTATCATGAAGATTGGATGAAAAAATATATGTTGAGATTCCAGGAGACTCTAGTTTTTTGAAAGTTTGGCAACCCCTTTCAATATAAGTGTTACTCGCCAGTCCCTCCTTTAGGCTACATCAAGAGGAAACAAACCTTAGAGATAGAACGTAGAACTACTTTATTGTGTCAAGTTTCAAGAAGCTAGCACAAACCGTGTTTGATTTAGAGTTCTAGCTGCATCAGTCAATATAGGAGAAAACAGAGTGAAACCTAGAAATTCCAACTGTTACTGCAAATGAATGCATCAACCTAGGAGAACGAAACTTGGGCATCCAAGTTTGATTGGTGTACTGCTCATTACTTGAAAGTATCATTAAGGTCTGAAAAAAAATACGTGTTGAGATTTCAGGAGATTCTAGTTTTTTGGCAGCCTAACAATGCCTTTCATTGTAAGTGTTATTCGCCAGTCTGTGCTGAAGGCTACATCAAGAGAAAACAAACCTTAGGGATAGAATGTAGAACTACTTTATTGTGTCAAGTTTCAAGAAGCTAGCCCAAACCGTGTACGATTTAGAGTTTGAACTACATTTGTCAATATAGAAGAAAACAGAGTGAAACCTACAAATTCAAACTGTTCCTGCAAACGAATGCTTCAACGTAGGAGAATGAAACTTGAGCTTCCAATTGGGATTGGTGTACTGATCATTTCTTGAAAGTATCATGAAGATTGGATGAAAAAATATATGTTGAGATTTCAGAAGACTCTAGTTTTTGGAAGTTTGGAAAACCCTTTCAATAAAAGTGTTTTTCGCCAGTCCCTGCATTAGGCTACATCAAGAGGAAACAAACCTTAGAGATAGAACGTAGAAGTACAGTATTTTGTCAAGTTTCAAGAAGCTAGCACAAACCGTGTTTGATTTAGAGTTTTAGCTGCATCTGTCACTATAGGAGAAAACAGAGTGAAACCTAGAAATTCAAACTGTTACTGCAAACGAATGCATCAACCTAGGAGAACGAAACTTGGGCATCCAAATTTGATTGGTGCACTGCTCATTACTTGAAAGTATCATGAAGTTCGGAAGAAAAAATATATGATGAGATTTCAGGAGACTGTAGTTTTTGGCAGCCTAACAACGCCTTTCATTGAATGTGTTATTCGCCAGTCTCTGCTTTAGGCTACATCAAGAGGAAACAAACCTTAGGGATAGAACGTAGAACTACTTTATTGTGTCATGTTTCAAGTAGCTAGCACAAACCGTGTTTGATTTAAAGTTCTAACTGCATCTGTCAACATAGGCGAAAACAGAGTGAAACCTAAAAATTCAAACAGTTCCTGCAAACGAATGCTTCAACCTAGAAGAACAAAACTTGGGCATCCAAGTGGGAATGGTGTACTGATCATTACTTGAATGTATCATGAAGATTTAATGAAAAAATATATGTTGAGATTCCAGGAGACTCTAGTTGTTTGAAAGTTTGGCAACCCCTTTCAATATAAGTGTTACTCGCCAGTCCCTCCTTTAGGCTACATCAAGAGGAAACAAACCTTAGAGATAGAACGTAGAACTACTTTATTGTGTCAAGTTTCAAGAAGCTAGCACAAACCGTGTTTGATTTAGAGTTCTACCTGCATCTGTCAATATAGGAGAAAACAGAGTGAAACCTAGAAATTCAAACTCTTACTGCAAACAATGCATCAACCTAGGAGAACGAAACTTGGGCATCCAAGTTTGATTGGTGTACTGCTCATTACTTGGAAGTATCATTAAGGTCGGAAAAAAAATATGTGTTGAGATTTCAGGAGACTCTAGTTTTTTGGCAGCCTAACAACGCCTTTCATTGGAAGTGTTATTTGCCAGTCTGTGCTGAAGGCTACATCAAGAGGAAACAAACATTAGGAATAGAATGTAGAACTACTTTATTGTGTCAAGTTTCAAGAAGCTAGCCCAAACCATGTATGATTTAGAGTTTGAAATACATTTCTCAATATAGGAGAAAACAGTGAAACCTAAAAATTCAAACTGTTCCTGCAAACGAATGCTTAAATGTAGGAGAATGAAACTTGAGTATCCAAGTGGGATTGGTGTACTGATCAGTTCTTGAAAGTATCATGAAGATTGGTGAAAAAATATATGTTGAGATTTCAGAAGACTCTAGTTTTTGAAAGTTTGGCAACCCCTTTCAATAAAAGTGTTATTCGCCAGTCCCTGCATTAGGCTACATCAAGAGGAAACAAACCTTAGAGATAGAACGTAGAACTACAGTATTTTGTCAAGTTTCAAGAAGCTAGCACAAACCGTGTTTGATTTAGAGTTCGAACTGCATCTGTCTATATAGGACAAAACAGAGTGAAACCTAAAAATTCAAACTGTTACTGCAAACGAATGCTTCAACCTAGGAGAACGAAACTTGGGCATCCAATTTTGATTGGTGCACTGCTCATTACTTGAAAGTATCATGAAGGTCAGAAGAAAAAATATATGATGAGATTTCAGGAGACTGTAGTTTTTTGGCAGCCTAACAACGCCTTTCATTGAATGTGTTATTCGCCAGTCTCTGCTTAAGGCTACATCAAGAGGAAACAAACCTTAGAGATAGAACGTAGAAGTACAGTATTTTGTCAAGTTTCAAGAAGCTAGCACAAACCGTGTTTGATTTAGAGTTCGAACTGCATCTGTCAATATAGGACAAAACAGAGTGAAACCTAAATTTCAAACTGTTCCTGCAAACGAATGCTTCAACCTAGGAGAACGAAACTTGGGCATCCAAGTTTGATTGGTGCACTGCTCATTACTTGAAAGTATCATGAAGGTCGTAAGGAAAAATATATGATGAGATTTCAGGAGAATGTAGTTTTTTGGCAGCCTAACAACGCCTTTCATTGAATGTGTTATTCGCCAGTCTCTGCTTAAGGCTACATCAAGAGGAAACAAACCTTAGGGATAGAACGTAGAACTACTTTATTGTGTCATGTTTCAAGTAGCTAGCACAAACCGTGTTTGATTTAAAGTTCTAACTGCATCTGTCAATATAGAAGAAAACAGAGTGAAACCTAAAAATTCAAACTGTTCCTGCAAACGAATGCTTCAACCTAGAAGAACAAAACTTGGGCATCCAAGTGGGAATGGTGTACTGATCATTACTTGAATGTATCATGAAGATTGGATGAAAAAATATATGTTGAGATTCCAGGAGACTCTAGTTTTTTGAGAGTTTGGCAACCCCTTTCAATATAAGTGTTACTCGCCAGTCCCTCCTTTAGGCTACATCAAGAGGAAACAAACCTTAGTGATAGAACGTAGAACTACTTTGTTGTGTCAAGTTTCAAGAAGCTAGCACAAACCGTGTTTGATGTAGAGTTCTAGCTGCATCTGTCAATATAGGAGAAAACAGAGTGAAACCTAGAAATTCAAACTGTTACTGCAAACGAATGCATCAACCTAGGAGAACGAAACTTGGGCATCCAAGTTTGATTGGTGTACTGCTCATTACTTGGAAGTATCATTATGGTCGGAAAAAAAATATGTGTTGAGATTTCAGGAGACTCTAGTTTTTTGGCAGCCTAGCAACGCCTTTCATTGAAAGTGTTATTCGCCAGTCTGTGCTGAAGGCTACATCAAGAGGAAACAAAAATTAGGGATAGAATGTTGAACTACTTTATTGTGTCAAGTTTCAAGAAGCTAGCCCAAACCGTGTATGATTTAGAGTTTGAACTACATTTGTCAATATAGGTGAAAACAGAGTGAAACCGAAAAATTCAAACTGTTCCTGCAAACGAATGCTTCAACGTAGGAGAATGAAACTTGAGCATCCAAGTGGGATTGGTGTACTGATCATTACTTGAAAGTATCATGAAGATTGGATGAAAAAATATATGTTGAGATTTCAGAAGACTCTAGTTTTTGGAAGTTTGGCAAACCCTTTCAATAAAAGTGTTATTCGCCAGTCCCTGCATTAGGCAACATCATGAGGAAACAAACCTTAGAGATAGAACGTAGAAGTACAGTATTTTGTCAAGTTTCAAGACGCTAGCACAAACCGTGTTTGATTTAGAGTTCGAACTGCATCTGTCAATATAGGACAAAACAGAGTGAAACGTAAAAATTCAAACTGTTCCTGCAAACGAATGCTTCAACCTAGGAGAACAAAACTTGGGCATCCAAGTTTGATTGGTGCACTGCTCATTACTTGAAAGTATCATGAAGGTCGGAAGAAAAAATATATGATGAGATTTCAGGAGACTGTAGTTTTTTGGCAGCCTAACAACGCCTTTCATTGAATGTGTTATTCCCCAGTCTCTGCTTAAGGCTACATCAAGAGGAAACAAACCTTAGGGATAGAACGTAGAACTACTTTATTGTGTCATGTTTCAAGTAGCTAGCACAAACCGTGTTTGATTTAAAGTTCTAACTGCATCTGTCACTATAGGAGAAAACAGAGTGAAACCTAAAAATTCAAACTGTTCCTGCAAACGAATGCTTCAACCTAAAAGAACAAAACTTGGGCATCCAAGTGGGAATGGTGTACTGATAATGTATCATGAAGATTGGATGAAAAAATATATGTTGAGATTCCAGGAGACTCTAGTTTTTTGAAAGTTTGGCAACCCCTTTCAATATAAGTGTTACTCGCCAGTCCCTCCTTTAGGCTACATCAAGAGGAAACAAACCTTAGAGATAGAACGTAGAACTACTTTATTGTGTCAAGTTTCAAGAAGCTAGCACAAAGCGTGTTTGATTTAGAGTTCTAGCTGCATCAGTCAATATAGGAGAAAACAGAGTGAAACCTAAAAATTCAAACTGTTCCTGCAAACGAATGCTTCAACCTAGAAGAACAAAACTTGGGCATCCAAGTGGGAATGGTGTACTGATGATTACTTGAATGTATCATGAAGATTGGATGAAAAAATATATGTTGAGATTACAGGAGACTCTAGTTTTTTGAAAGTTTGGCAACCCCTTTCAATATAAGTGTTACTCGCCAGTCCCTCCTTTAGGCTACATCAAGAGGAAACAAACCTTAGTGATAGAACGTAGAACTACTTTGTTGTGTCAAGTTTCAAGAAGCTAGCACAAACCGTGTTTGATTTAGAGTTCTAGCTGCATCAGTCAATATAGGAGAAAACAGAGTGAAACCTAGAAATTCAAACTGTTACTGCAAATGAATGCATCAAACTAGGAGAACGAAACTTGTGCATCCAAGTTTGATTGGTGTACTGCTCATTACTTGAAAGTATCATTAAGGTCGGAAAAAAAATATGTGTTGAGATTTCAGGAGACTCTAGTTTTTTGGCAGCCTAACAACGCCTTTCATTGTAAGTGTTATTCGCCAGTCTGTGCTGAAGGCTACATCAAGAGGAAACAAACCTTAGGGATAGAATGTAGAACTACATTATTGTGTCAAGTTTCAAGAAGCTAGCCCAAACCGTGTGTGATTTAGAGTTTGAACTACATTTGTCAATATAGGAGAAAACAGAGTGAAACCTAAAAATTCAAACTGTTCCTGCAAACGAATGCTTCAACGTAGGAGAATGAAACTTGAGCATCCAAGTGGGATTGGTGTACTGATCATTACTTGAAAGTATCATGAAGATTGGATGAAAAAATATATGTTGAGATTTCAGAAGACTCTAGTTTTTGGAAGTTTGGCAAACCCTTTCAATAAAAGTGTTATTCACCAGTCCCTGCATTAGGCTACATCAAGAGGAAACAAACCTTAGAGATAGAACGTAGAAGTACAGTATTTTGTCAAGTTTCAAGAAGCTAGCACAAACCGTGTTTGATTTAGAGTTTTAGCTTCATCTGTCAATATAGGAGAAAACAGAGTGAAACCTAGAAATTCAAACTGTTACTGCCAACGAATGCATCAACCTAGGAGAACGAAACTTGGGCATCCAAATTTGATTGGTGCACTGCTCATTACTTGAAAGTATCATGAAGGTCGGAAGAAAAAATATATGATGAGATTTCAGGAGACTGTAGTTTTTGGCAGCCTAACAACGCCTTTCATTGAATATGTTATTCGCCAGTCTCTGCTTTAGGCTACATCAAGAGGAAACAAACCATTAGGGATAGAACGTAGAACTACTTTATTGTGTCATGTTTCAAGTAGCTAGCACAAACCGTGTTTGATTTAAAGTTCTAACTGCATCTGTCAATATAGGAGAAACAGAGTGTAACCTAAAAATTCAAACTCTTCCTACAAACGAATGCTTCAACCTAGAAGAACAAAACTTGGGCATCCAAGTGGGAATGGTGTACTGATCATTACTTCAATGTATCATGAAGATTGGATGAAAAAATATATGTTGAGATTCCAGGAGACTCTAGTTTTTTGAAAGTTTGGCAACCCCTTTCAATATAAGTGTTATTCGCCAGTCCCTGCATTAGGCTACATCAAGAGGAAACAAACCTTAGAGATAGAACGTAGAACTACATTATTGTGTCAAGTTTCAAGAAGCTAGCAAAAACCGTGTTTGATTTAGAGTTCTAGCTGCATCTGTCAATATAGGAGAAAACAGAGTGAAACCTAGAAATTCAAACTCTTACTGCAAACGAATGCATCAACCTAGGAGAACGAAACTTGGGCATCCAAGTTGGATTGGTGTACTGCTCATTACTTGGAAGTATCATTAAGTTCGGAAAAAAAATATGTGTTGATATTTCAGGAGACTCTAGTTTTTTGGCAGCCTAACAACGCCTTTAATTGAAAGTGTTATTTGCCAGTCTGTGCTGAAGGCTACATCAAGAGGAAACAAACCTTAGGGAAAGAATGTAGAACTACTTTATTGTGTCAAGTTTCAAGAAGCTAGCCCAAACCGTGTATGATTTAGAGTTTGAACTACATTTGTCAATATAGGAGAAAACAGTGAAACCTAAAAATTCAAACTGTTCCTGCAAACGAATGCTTCAACGTAGGAGAATGAAACTTGAGCATTCAAGTGGAATTGGTGTACTGATCATTTCTTGAAAGTATCATGAAGATTGGATGAAAAAATATATGTTGAGATTTCAGAAGACTCTAGTTTTTGAAAGTTTGGCAACCCCTTTCAATAAAAGTGTTATTCGCCAGTCCTTGCATTAGGCTACATCAAGAGGAAACAAACCATAGAGATAGAACGTAGAACTACTTCATTGTGTCAAGTTTCAAGATGCTAGCACAAACCGTGTTTGATTTAAAGTTCTAGCTGCATCTGTCAATATAGGAGAAAACAGAGTGAAACCTAGAAATTCAAACTGTTACTGCAAACGAATGCAACAACCTAGGAGAACGAAACTTGGGCATCCAAGTTTGATTGGTGTACTGCTCATTACTTGAAAGTATCATTAAGGTCGGAAAAAAAATATGTGTGGAGATTTCAGGAGACTCTAGTTTTTTGGCAGCCTAACTACGCCTTTCATTGAAAGTGTTATTTGCCAGTCTGTGCTGAAGGCTACATCAAGAGGAAACAAACCATAGGGATAGAATGTAGAAATACTTTATTGTGTCAAGTTTCAAGAAGCTAGCCCAAACCGTGTATCATTTAGAGTTTGAACTACATTTCTCAATATAGGAGAAAACAGTGAAACCTAAAAATTCAAACTGTTCCTGCAAACGACTGCTTCAACGTAGCAGAATGAAACTTGAGCATCCAAGTGGGATTGGTGTACTGATCATTACTTGAAAGTATCTTGAAGTTTGGATGAAAAAATATATGTTGAGTTTTCAGAAGACTCTAGTTTTTGGAAGCTTGGCAACCCCTTTCAGTAAAAGTGTTATTCGCCAGTCCCTGCATTAGGCTACATCAAGAGTAAACATACCTTAGAGATAGAACGTAGAACTACAGTATTTTGTCAAGTTTCAAGAAGCTAGCACAAACCGCGTTTGATTTAGAGTTCGAACTGCATCTGTCAATATAGGACAAACCAGAGTGAAACCTAAAAATTCAAACTGTTACTGCAAATGAATGCTTCAATCTAGGAGAACGAAATTTGGGCATCCAAGTTTGATTGGTGCACTGCTCATTACTTGAAAGTATCATGAAGGTCGGAAGAAAAAATATATGATGAGATTTCAGGAGACTGTAGTTTTTTGGCAGCCTAACAACGCCTTTCATTGAATGTGTTATTCGCCAGTCTCTGCTTAAGGCTACATCAAGAAGAAACAAACCTTAGGGATAGAACGTAGAACTACGTTATTGTGTCATGTTTCAAGTAGCTAGCACAAACCGTGTTTGATTTAAAGTTCTAACTGCATCTGTCAATATAGGAGAAAACAGAGTGAAACCTAAAAATTCAAACTGATCCTGCAAACGAATGCTTCAACCTAGAAGAACAAAACTTGGGCATCCAAGTGGGAATGGTGTACTGATCATTACTTGAATGTATCATGAAGATTGGATGAAAAAATATATGTTGAGATTTCAGGAGACTCTAGTTTTTTGAAAGTTTCGCAACCCCTTTCAATATAAGTGTTATTTGACAGTCCCTGCATTAGGCTACATCAAGAGGAAACAAACCTTAGAGATAGAACGTAGAACTACTTTAATGTGTCAAGTTTCAAGAAGCTAGCACAAACCGTGTTTGATTTAGAGTTCTAGCTGCATCTGTCAATAAAGGAGAAAACGGAGTGAAACCTAGAAATTCAAACTGTTACTGCAAACGAATGCATCATCCTAGGAGAACGAAACTTGGGCATCCAAGTTTGATTGGTGTACTGCCCATTACTTGGAAGTATCATTAAGGTCGGAAAAAAAATACGTGTTGAGATTTCAGGAGACTCTAGTTTTTTGGCAGCCTAACAACGCCTTTCATTGAAAGTGTTATTCGCCAGTCTGTGCTGAATGCTACATCAAGAGGAAACAAATCTTAGGGATAGAATGGACAACTACTTTATTGTGTCAAGTTTCAAGAAGCTAGCCGAAACCGTGTATGATTTAGAGTTTGAACTACATTTGTCAATATAGGAGAAAACAGAGTGAAACCTAAAAATTCAAACTGTTCCTGCAAACGAATGCTTCAACGTAGGAGAATGAAACTTGAGCATCCAAGTGGGATTGGTGTACTGATCATTACTTGAAAGTATCATGAAGATTGGATGAAAAAATATATGTTGAGATTTCAGAAGACTCTAGTTTTTGAAAGTTTGGCAACCCCTTTCAATAAAAGTGTTATTCGCCAGTCCTTGCATTAGGCTACATCAAGAGGAAACAAACCATAGAGATAGAACGTAGAACTACTTCATTGTGTCAAGTTTCAAGATGCTAGCACAAACCGTGTTTGATTTAAAGTTCTAGCTGCATCTGTCAATATAGGAGAAAACAGAGTGAAACCTAGAAATTCAAACTGTTACTGCAAACGAATGCAACAACCTAGGAGAACGAAACTTGGGCATCCAAGTTTGATTGGTGTACTGCTCATTACTTGAAAGTATCATTAAGGTCGGAAAAAAAATATGTGTGGAGATTTCAGGAGACTCTAGTTTTTTGGCAGCCTAACTACGCCTTTCATTGAAAGTGTTATTTGCCAGTCTGTGCTGAAGGCTACATCAAGAGGAAACAAACCATAGGGATAGAATGTAGAACTACTTTATTGTGTCAAGTTTCAAGAAGCTAGCCCAAACCGTGTATCATTTAGAGTTTGAACTACATTTCTCAATATAGGAGAAAACAGTGAAACCTAAAAATTCAAACTGTTCCTGCAAACGAATGCTTCAACGTAGCAGAATGAAACTTGAGCATCCAAGTGGGATTGGTGTACTGATCATTACTTGAAAGTATCTTGAAGTTTGGATGAAAAAATATATGTTGAGTTTTCAGAAGACTCTAGTTTTTGGAAGCTTGGCAACCCCTTTCAATAAAAGTGTTATTCGCCAGTCCCTGCATTAGGCTACATCAAGAGTAAACATACCTTAGAGATAGAACGTAGAACTACAGTATTTTGTCAAGTTTCAAGAAGCTAGCACAAACCGCGTTTGATTTAGAGTTCGAACTGCATCTGTCAATATAGGACAAACCAGAGTGAAACCTAAAAATTCAAACTGTTACTGCAAACGAATGCTTCAATCTAGGAGAACGAAACTTGGGCATCCAAGTTTGATTGGTGCACTGCTCATTACTTGAAAGTATCATGAAGGTCGGAAGAAAAAATATATGATGAGATTTCAGGAGACTGTAGTTTTTTGGCAGCCTAACAACGCCTTTCATTGAATGTGTTATTCGCCAGTCTCTGCTTAAGGCTACATCAAGAAGAAACAAACCTTAGGGATAGAACGTAGAACTACGTTATTGTGTCATGTTTCAAGTAGCTAGCACAAACCGTGTTTGATTTAAAGTTCTAACTGCATCTGTCAATATAGGAGAAAACAGAGTGAAACCTAAAAATTCAAACTGATCCTGCAAACGAATGCTTCAACCTAGAAGAACAAAACTTGGGCATCCAAGTGGGAATGGTGTACTGATCATTACTTGAATGTATCATGAAGATTGGATGAAAAAATATATGTTGAGATTTCAGGAGACTCTAGTTTTTTGAAAGTTTCGCAACCCCTTTCAATATAAGTGTTATTTGACAGTCCCTGCATTAGGCTACATCAAGAGGAAACAAACCTTAGAGATAGAACGTAGAACTACTTTAATGTGTCAAGTTTCAAGAAGCTAGCACAAACCGTGTTTGATTTAGAGTTCTAGCTGCATCTGTCAATAAAGGAGAAAACGGAGTGAAACCTAGAAATTCAAACTGTTACTGCAAACGAATGCATCATCCTAGGAGAACGAAACTTGGGCATCCAAGTTTGATTGGTGTACTGCCCATTACTTGGAAGTATCATTAAGGTCGGAAAAAAAATACGTGTTGAGATTTCAGGAGACTCTAGTTTTTTGGCAGCCTAACAACGCCTTTCATTGAAAGTGTTATTCGCCAGTCTGTGCTGAATGCTACATCAAGAGGAAACAAATCTTAGGGATAGAATGGACAACTACTTTATTGTGTCAAGTTTCAAGAAGCTAGCCGAAACCGTGTATGATTTAGAGTTTGAACTACATTTGTCAATATAGGAGAAAACAGAGTGAAACCTAAAAATTCAAACTGTTCCTGCAAACGAATGCTTCAACGTAGGAGAATGAAACTTGAGCATCCAAGTGGGATTGGTGTACTGATCATTACTTGAAAGTATCATGAAGATTGGATGAAAAAATATATGTTGAGATTTCAGAAGACTCTAGTTTTTGGAAGTTTGGCAACCCCTTTCAATAAAAGTGTTATTCGCCAGTCCCTGCATTAGGCAACATCAAGAGGAAACAAACCTTAGAGATAACGTAGAAGTACAGTATTTTGTCAAGTTCCAAGAAGCTAGCACAAACCGTGTTTGATTTAGAGTTCAAACTGCATCTGTCAATATAGGACAAAACAGAGTGAAACCTAAAAATTCAAACTGTTCCTGCAAACGAATGCTTCAACCTAGGAGAACAAAACATGGGCATCCAAGTTTGATTGGTGCACTGCTCATTACTTGAAAGTATCATGAAGGTCGGAAGAAAAAATATATGATGAGATTTCAGGAGACTGTAGTTTTTTGGCAGCCTAACAACGCCTTTCATTGAATGTGTTATTCGCCAGTCTCTGCTTAAGGCTACATCAAGAGGAAACAAACCTTAGGGATAGAACGTAGAACTACTTTATTGTGTCATGTTTCAAGTAGCTAGCACAAACCGTGTTTGATTTAAAGTTCTAACTGCATCTGTCAATATAGGAGAAAACAGAGTGAAACCTAAAAATTCAAACTGTTCCTGCAAACGAATGCTTCAACCTAGAAGAACAAAACTTGGGCATCCAAGTGGGAATGGTGTACTGATAATGTATCATGAAGATTGGATGAAAAAATATATGTTGAGATTCCAGGAGACTCTAGTTTTTTGAAAGTTTGGCAACCCCTTTCAATATAAGTGTTACTCGCCAGTCCCTCCTTTAGGCTACATCAAGAGGAAACAAACCTTAGAGATAGAACGTAGAACTACTTTATTGTGTCAAGTTTCAAGAAGCTAGCACAAACCGTGTTTGATTTAGAGTTCTAGCTGCATCTGTCAATATAGGAGAAAACAGAGTGAAACCTAGAAATTCAAACTGTTACTGCAAACGAATGCATCAACTTAGGAGAACGAAACTTGGGCATCCAAGTTTGATTGGTGTACTGCTCAGTACTTGAAAGTATCATTAAGGTCGGAAAAAAAATATGTGTTGAGATTTCAGGAGACTCTAGTTTTTTGGCAGCCTAACAACGCCTTTCATTGTAAGTGTTATTCGCCAGTCTGTGCTGAAGGCTACATCAAGAGGAAACAAACCTTAGGGATAGAATGTAGAACTACTTTATTATGTCAAGTTTCATGAAGCTAGCCCAAACCGTGTATGATTTAGAGTTTGAACTACATTTCTCAATATAGGAGAAAACAGAGTGAAACCTAAAAATTCAAACTGTTCCTGCAAACGAATGCTTCAACCTAGAAGAACAAAACTTGTGTATCCAAGAGGGAATGGTGTACTGATCATTACATGAATGTATCATGAAGATTGGATGAAAAAATATATCTTGAGATTTCAGAAGACTCTAGTTTTTGGAAGTTTGGCAACCCCTTTCAATAAAAGTGTTATTCGCCAGTCCCTGCATTAGGCTACATCAAGAGGAAACATACCTTAGAGATAGAACATAGAACTACAGTATTTTGTCAAGTTTCAAGAAGCTAGCACAAACTGTGTTTGATTTAGAGTTCGAACTGCATCTGTCAATATTGGACAAAACAGAGTGAAACCTAGAAATTCAAACTGTTTCTGCAAACGAATGCTTCAACCTAGGAGAACGAAACTTGGGCATCCAAGTTTGATTGGTGCACTGCTCATTACTTGAAAGTATCATGAAGGTCGGAAAGAAAATATGTGTTGAGATTTCAGGAGACTCTAGTTTTTTGGCAGCCTAACAACGCCTTTCATTGTAAGTGTTATTCGCCAGTCTGTGCTGAAGGCTACATCAAGAGGAAACAAACCTTAGGGATAGAATGTAGAACTACTTTATTGTGTCAAGTTTCAAGAAGCTAGCCCAAACCGTGTATGATTTAGAGTTTGAACTACATTTGTCAATATAGGAGAAAACAGAGTGAAACCTAAAAATTCAAACTGTTCCTGCAAACGAATGCTTCAAGGTAGGAGAATGAAACTTGAGCATCCAAGTGGGATTGGTGTACTGATCATTAGTTGAAAGTATCATGAAGATTGGATGAAAAAATATATTTGAGATTTCAGAAGACTCTAGTTTTTGGAAGTTTGCCAACCCCTTTCAATGAAAGTGTTATTCGCCAGTCCCTGCATTAGGCTACATAAAGAGGAAACAAACCTTAGAGATAGAAAGTAGAACTACAGTATTTTGTCAAGTTTCAAGAAGCTAGCACAAACCGTGTTTGATTTAGAGTTCGAACTGCATCTGTCAATATAGGACAAAACAGAGTGAAACCTAAACATTCAAACTGTTACTGCAAACGAATGCTTCAACCTAGGAGAACGAAACTTGGGCATCCAAGTTTGATTGGTGCACTGCTCATTACTTGAAAGTATTATGAAGGTCGGAAGCAAAAATATATGATGAGATTTCAGGAGACTGTAGTTTTTTGGCAGCCTAACAACGCCTTTCATTGAATGTGTTATTCGCCAGTCTCTGCTTAAGGCTACATCAAGAGGAAACAAACCTTAGGGATAGAACGTAGAACTACTTTATTGTGTCATGTTTCAAGTAGCTAGCACAAACCGTGTTTGATTTAAAGTTCTAACTGCATCTGTCAATATAGGAGAAAACAGAGTGAACCTAAAAATTCAAACTGTTCCTGCAAACGAATGCTTCATCCTAGAAGAACAAACTTGGGCATCCAAGTGGGAATGGTGTACTGATCATTACTTGAATGTATCATGAAGATGGATGAAAAAAATATGTTGAGATTTCAGGAGACTCTAGTTTTTTGAAAGTTTGGCAACCCCTTGGAATATAAGTGTTATTCGCCAGTCCCTGCATTAGGCTACATCAAGAGGAAACAAACCTTAGAGATAGAACGTAGAACTACTTTATTGTGTCAAGTTTCAAGAAGCTAGCACAAACCGTGTTTGATTTAGAGTTCTAGCTGCATCTGTCAATATAGGAGAAAACAGAGTGAAACCTAGAAATTCAAACTGTTACTGCAAACGAATGCATCAACCTAGGAGAACGAAACGTGGGCATCCAAGTTTGATTGGTGTACTGCTCATTACACTGAAGTATCATTAAGGTCGGGAAAAAAATATGTGTTGAGATTTCAGGAGACTCTAATTTTTTGGCAGCCTAACAACGCCTTTCATTGAAAGTGTTATTCGCCAGTCTGTGCTGAATGCTACATCAAGAGAAACAAACCTTAGGGATAGAATGTAGAACTACTTTATTGGGTCAAGTTTCAAGAAGCTAGCCCAAACCGTGTATGATTTAGAGTTTGAACTACATTTGTCAATATAGGAGAAAACAGAGTGAAACCTAAAAATTCAAACTGTTCCTGCAAACGAATGCTTCATCATAGGAGAATGAAACTTGAGCATCCAAGTGGGAGGGAATACTGATCATTACTTGAAAGTATCATGAAGATTGGATGAAAAAATAGATGTTGAGATTTCAGAAGACTCTAGTTTTTTGAAGTTTGGCAACCCCTTTCAATAAAAGTGTTATTCGCCAGTCCCTGCATTAGGCTACATCAAGAGGAAACAAACCTCAGAGATAGAACGTAGAACTACAGTATTTTGTCAAGTTTCAAGAAGCTAGCCAAACCGTGTTTGATTTAGAGTTCGAACTGCATCTGTCAATATAGGACAAAACAGTGTGAAACCTAAAAATTCAAACTGTTACTGCAAACGAATGCTTCAACCTAGGAGAACGAAACTTGGGCATCCAAGTTTGATTGGTGCACTGCTCATTACTTGAAAGTATCATGAAGGTCGGAAGAAAAAATATATGATGAGATTTCAGGAGACTGTAGTTTTTTTCCAGCCTAACAACGCCTTTCATTGAATGTGTTATTCGCCAGTCTCTGCTTAAGGCTACATCAAAAGGAAACAAACCTTAGGGATAGAACGTAGAACTACTTTATTGTGTCATGTTTAAAGTAGCTAGCACAAACCGTGTTTGATTTAAAGTTCTAACTGCATCTGTCAATATAGGATAAAACAGAGTGAAACCTAATAATTCAAACTTTTCTTGCAAACGAATGCTTCAACCTAGAAGAACAAAACTTTGGCATCCAAGTGGGAATGGGTGTACTGATCATTACTTGAATGTATCATGAAGATTGGATGAAAAAATATATGTTGAGATTTCAGGAGACTCTAGTTTTTTGAAAGTTTGGCAACCCCTTCTATATAAGTGTTATACGCCAGTCCCTGCATTAGGCTACATCAAGAGGAAACAAACCTTAGAGATAGAACGTAGAACTACTTTATTGTGTCAAGTTTCAAGAAGCTAGCACAAACCGTGTTTTGATGTAGAGTTTCTAGCTGCATCTGTCAATATAGGAGAAAACAGAGTGAAACCTAGAAATTCAAACTGTTACTGCAAACGAATGCATCAACCTAGGAGAACGAAACTTGGGCATCCAAGTTTGATTGGTGTACTGCTCATTACTTGAAAGTATCATTAAGGTCGGAAAAAAAAAATTATGTGTTGAGATTTCAGGAGACTCTAGTTTTTTGGCATCCTAACAACGCCTTTCATTGTAAGTGTTATTCGCCAGTCTGTGCTGAAGGCTACATCAAGAGGAAACAAACCTTAGGGATAGAATGTAGAACTACTTTATTGTGTCAAGTTTCAAGAAGCTAGCCCAAACCGTGTATGATTTAGAGTTTGAACTATATTTGTCAATATAGGAGAAAACAGAGTGAAACCTAAAAATTCAAACTGTTGATGCAAACGAATGCTTCAACGTAGGAGAATGAAACTTGAGCATCCAAGTGGGATTGGTGTACTGATCATTACTTGAAAGTATCATGAAGATTGGATGAAAAAATATATGTTGAGATTTCAGAAGACTCTAGTTTTTGGAAGTTTGGCAACCCCTTTCAATAAAAGTGTTATTCGCCAGTCCCTGCATTAGGCTATATCAAGAGGAAACAAACCTTAGAGATAGAACGTAGAAGTACAGTATTTTGTCAAGTTTCAAGAAGCTAGCACAAACCGTGTTTGATTTAGAGTTCGAACTGCATCTGTCAATATAGGACAAAACAGAGTGAAACCTAAAAATTCAAACTGTTACTGCAAACGAATGCTTTAACCTAGGAGAACGAAACTTGGGCATCCAATTTTGATTGGTGCACTGCTCATTACTTGAAAGTATCATGAAGGTCGGAAGAAAAAATATATGATGAGATTTCAGGAGACTGTAGTTTTTTTCCAGCCTAACAACGCCTTTCAATGAATGTGTTATTTGCCAGTCTCTGCTTAAGGCTACATCAAGAGGAAACAAACCTTAGGGATAGAACGTAGAACTACTTTATTGTGTCATGTTTCAAGTAGCTAGCACAAACCTTGTTTGATTTAAAGTTCTAACTGCATCTGTCAATATAGGAGAAAACAGAGTGAAACCTAAAAATTCAAACTGTTCCTGCAAACGAATGCTTCATCCTAGAAGAACAAAACTTGGGCATCCAAGTGGGAATTGTGTACTGATCATTACTTGAATGTATCATGAAGATTGGATGAAAAAATATATGTTGAGATTTCAGGAGACTCTAGTTTTTTGAAAGTTTGGCAACCCCTTTCAATATAAGTGTTATTCGCATTCCTGCATTAGGCTACATCAAGAGAAAAAAAACCTTAGAGATAGAACGTAGAACTACTTTATTGTGTCAAGTTTCAAGAAGCTAGCACAAACCGTGTTTGATTTAGAGTTCTAGCTGCATCTGTCAATATAGGAGAAAACAGAGTGAAACCTAGAAATTCAAACTGTTACTGCAAACGAATGCATCAACCTAGGAGAACGAAACTTGGGCATCCAAGTTTGATTGGTGTACTGCTCATTACATGGAAGTATCATTAAGGTCAGAAAAAAATATGTGTTGAGATTTCAGGAGACTCTATGTTTTTGGCAGCCTAACAACGCCTTTCATTGAAAGTGTTATTCGCCAGTCTGTGCTAAATGCTAAATCAAGAGGAAACAAACCTTAGGGATAGAATGTAGAACTACTTTATTGTGTCAAGTTTCAAGAAGCTAGCCCAAACCGTGTATGATTTAGAGTTTGAACTACATTTGTCAATATAGGAGAAAACAGAGTGAAACCTAAAAATTCAAACTGTTCCTGCAAACGAATGCTTCATCGTAGGAGAATGAAACTTGAGCATCCAAGTGGATTGGGTATACTGATCATTACTTGAAAGTATCATGAAGATTGGATGAAAAAATATATGTTGAGATTTCAGAAGACTCTAGTTTTTTGAAGTTTGGCAACCCCTTTCAATAAAAGTGTTATTCGCCAGTCCCTGCATTAGGCTACATCAAGAGGAAAAAAACCTTAGAGATAGAACGTAGAACTACAGAATTTTGTCAAGTTTCAAGAAGCTAGCCCAAACCGTGTTTGATTTAGAGTTCGAACTGCATCTGTCAATATAGGACAAAACAGAGTGAAACCTAAAAATTCAAACTGTTACTGCACACGAATGCTTCAACCTAGGAGAACGAAACATGGGCATCCAAGTTTGACTGGTGCACTGCTCATTACTTGAAAGTATCATGAAGGTCGGAAGAAAAAATATATGATGAGATTTCAGGAGACTGTAGTTTTTTGGCAGCCTAACAACGCCTTTCATTGAATGTGTTATTCGCCAGTCTCTGCTTAAGGCTACATCAAGAGGAAACATACCTTAGGGATAGAACGTAGAACTACTTTATTGTGTCATGTTTCAAGTAGCTAGCACAAACCGTGTTTGATTTAAAGTTCTAACTGCATCTGTCAATATAGGAGAAAACGGAGTGAAACCTAAAAATTCAAACTGTTCCTGCAAACGAATGCTTCAACCTAGAAGAACAATTCTTGGGCATCCAAGTGGGAATATTGTACTGATCATTACTTGAATGTATCATAAAGATTGGATGAAAAAATATGTGTTGAGATTTCAGGAGACTCTAGTTTTTTGAAAGTTTGGCAACCCCTTTCAATATAAGTGTTATTCGCCAGTCCCTGCATTAGGCTACATCAAGAGGAAAAAAACCTTAGAGATAGAACGTAGAACTACTTTATTGTGTCAAGTTTCAAGAAGCTAGCACAAACCGTGTATGATTTAGAGTTCTAGCTGCATCTGTCAATATAGGAGAAAACAGAGTGAAACCTAGAAATTCAAACTGTTACTGCAAACGTATGCATCAACCTAGGAGAACGAAACTTGGGGATCCAAGTTTGATTGGTGTACTGCTCATTACTTGAAAGTATCATTAAGGTCGGAAAAAAAATATGTGTTGAGATTTCAGGAGACTCTAGTTTTTTGGCAGCCTAACAACGCCTTTCATTGAAAGTGTTATTCGCCAGTCTGTGCTGAAGGCTACATCACGAGGAAACAAACCTTAGGGATAGAATGTAGAACTACTTTATTGTGTCAAGTTGCAAGAAGCTAGCCCAAACCGTGTATGATTTAGAGTTTGAACTACATTTGTCAATATAGGAGAACACAGAGTGAAACCTAAAAATTCAAACTGTTGATGCAAACGAATGCTTCAACGTAAGAGAATGAAACTTGAGCATCCAAGTGGGATTGGTGTACTGATCATTACTTGAAATTATCATGAAGATTGGATGAAAAAATATATGTTGAGATTTCAGAAGACTCTAGTTTTTGGAAGTTTGGCAACCCCTTTCAATAAAAGTGTTATCCGCCAGTCCCTGCATTAGGCTACATCAAGAGGAAACAAACCTTAGAGATAGAACGTAGAACTACAGTATTTTGTCAAGTTTCAAGAAGCTAGCACAAACCGTGTTTGATTTAGAGTTCGAACTGCATCTGTCAATATAGGACAAAACAGAGTGAAACCTAAAAATTCAAACTGTTCCTGCAAACGAATGCTTCAACCTAGGAGAACGAAACATGGGCATCCAAGTTTGATTGGTGCACTGCTCATTAATTGAAAGTATCATGAAGGTCGGAAGAAAAAATATATGATGAGATTTCAGGAGACTGTAGTTTTTTTCCAGCCTAACAACGCCTTTCAATGAATGTGTTATTCGCCAGTCTCTGCTTAAGGCTACATCAAGAGGAAACAAACCTTGGGGACAGAACGTAGAACTACTTTATTGTGTCATGTTTCAAGTAGCTAGCACAAACCGTGTTTGATTTAAAGTTCTAACTGCATCTGTCAATATAGGAGACAACAGAGTGAAACCTAAAAATTCAAACTGTTCCTGCAAACGAATGCTTCAACCTAGAAGAACAAAACTTGGGCATCCAAGTGGGAATGTGTACTGATCATTACTTGAATGTATCATGAAGATTGGATAAAAAAATATATGTTGAGATTTCAGGAGACTCTAGTTTTTTGAAAGTTTGGCAACCCCTTTCTATATAAGTGTTATTCGCCAGTCCGTGCAGTAGGCTACATCAAGAGGAAACAAACCTTAGAGGTAGAACGTAGAACTACTTTATTGTGTCAAGTTTCAAGAAGCTAGCACAAACCGTTTTTGATTTAGAGTTCTAGCTGCATCTGTCAATATAGGAGAAAACAGAGTGAAACCTAGAAATTCAAACTGTTACTGCAAACGAATGCTTCAACGTAGGAGAATGAAACTTGAGCATCCAAGTGGGATGGGTGTACTGATCATTACTTGAAAGTATCATGAAGATTGGATGAAAAAATATATTTGATATTTCAGAAGACACTAGTTTTTGGAAGTTTGGAAACCCCTTTCAATAAAAGTGTTATTCGAGAGTCCCTGCCTTAGGCTACATCAAGAGGAAATAAACCTTAGAGATAGAACGTAGAACTACAGTATTTTGTCAAGTTTCAAGAAGCCAGCACAAACCGTGTTTTATTTAGAGTCGAACTGCATCTGTCAATATAGGACAAAACAGAGTGAAACCTAAAAATTCAAACTGTTACTGCAAACGAATGCTTCAACCTAGGAGAACGAAACTTGGGCATCCAAGTTTGACTGGTGCACTGCTCATTACTTGAAAGTATCATGAAGGTCGGAAGAAAAAATATATGATGAGATTTCAGGAGACTGTAGTTTTTTGGCAGCCTAACAACGCCTTTCATTGAATGTGATATTCGCCAGTCTCTGCTTAAGGCTACATCAAGAGGAAACAAACCTTAGGGATAGAACGTAGAACTACTTTATTGTGTCATGTTTCAAGTAGCTAGCACAAACCGTGTTTGATTTAAAGTTCTAACTGCATCTGTCAATATAGGAGAAAACGGAGTGAAACCTAAAAATTCAAACTGTTCCTGCAAACGAATGCTTCAACATAGAAGAACAAAACTTGGGCATCCAAGTGGGAATATTGTACTGATCATTACTTGAATGTATCATAAAGATTGGATGAAAAAATATGTGTTGAGATTTCAGGAGACTCTAGTTTTTTGAAAGTTTGGCAACCCCTTTCAATATAAGTGTTATTCGCCAGTCCCTGCATTAGGCTACATCAAGAGGAAAAAAACCTTAGAGATAGAACGTAGAACTACTTTATTGTGTCAAGTTTCAAGAAGCTAGCACAAACCGTGTATGATTTAGAGTTCTAGCTGCATCTGTCAATATAGGAGAAAACAGAGTGAAACCTAGAAATTCAAACTGTTACTGCAAACGTATGCATCAACCTAGGAGAACGAAACTTGGGGATCCAAGTTTGATTGGTGTACTGCTCATTACTTGAAAGTATCATTAAGGTCGGAAAAAAAATATGTGTTGAGATTTCAGGAGACTCTAGTTTTTTGGCAGCCTAACAACGCCTTTCATTGAAAGTGTTATTCGCCAGTCTGTGCTGAAGGCTACATCAAGAGGAAACAAACCTTAGGGATAGAATGTAGAACTACTTTATTGTGTCAAGTTGCAAGAAGCTAGCCCAAACCGTGTATGATTTAGAGTTTGAACTACATTTGTCAATATAGGAGAACACAGAGTGAAACCTAAAAATTCAAACTGTTGATGCAAACGAATGCTTCAACGTAAGAGAATGAAACTTGAGCATCCATGTGGGATTGGTGTACTGATCATTACTTGAAATTATCATGAAGATTGGATGAAAAAATATATGTTGAGATTTCATAAGACTCTAGTTTTTGGAAGTTTGGCAACCCCTTTCAATAAAAGTGTTATTCGCCAGTCCCTGCATTAGGCTACATCAAGAGGAAACAAACCTTAGAGATAGAACGTAGAACTACAGTATTTTGTCAAGTTTCAAGAAGCTAGCACAAATCGTGTTTGATATAGAGTTCGAACTGCATCTGTCAATATAGGACAAAACAGAGTGAAACCTAAAAATTCAAACTGTTCCTGCAAACGAATGCTTCAACCTAGGAGAACGAAACTTGGGCATCCAAGTTTGATTGGTGCACTGCTCATTAATTGAAAGTATCATGAAGGTCGGAAGAAAAAATATATGATGAGATTTCAGGAGACTGTAGTTTTTTTCCAGCCTAACAACGCCTTTCAATGAATGTGTTATTCGCCAGTCTCTGCTTAAGGCTACATCAAGAGGAAACAAACCTTAGGGATAGAACGTAGAACTACTTTATTGTGTCATGTTTCAAGTAGGTAGCACAAACCGTGTTTGATTTAAAGTTCTAACTGCATCTGTCAATATAGGAGAAAACAGAGTGAAACCTAAAAATTCAAACTGTTCCTGCAAACGAATGCTTCAACCTAGAAGAACAAACCTTGGGCATCCAAGTGGGAATGTGTACTGATCATTACTTGAATGTATCATGAAGATTGGATAAAAAAATATATGTTGAGATTTCAGGAGACTCTAGTTTTTTGAAAGTTTGTCAACCCCTTTCTATATAAGTGTTATTCGCCAGTCCCTGCATTAGGCTACATCAAGAGGAAACAAACCTTAGAGGTAGAACGTAGAACTACTTTATTGTGTCAAGTTTCAAGAAGCTAGCACAAACCGTGTTTGATTTAGAGTTCTAGCTGCATCTGTCAATATAGGAGAAAACAGAGTGAAACCTAGAAATTCAAACTGTTACTGCAAACGAATGCATCAACCTAGGAGAACGAAACTTGGGCATCCAAGTTTGATTCGTGTACTGCTCATTACTTGAAAGTATCATTAAGGTCGGAAAAAAAATATGTGTTGAGATTTCAGGAGACTCTAGTTTTTTGGCAGCCTAACAACGCCTTTCATTGAAAGTGTTATTTGCCAGTCTGTGCTGAAGGCTACATCAAGAGGAAACAAAGCTTAGGGATAGAATGTAGAACTACTTTATTGTGTCAAGTTGCAAGAAGCTAGCCCAAACCGTGTATGATTTAGAGTTTGAACTACATTTGTCAATATAGGAGAACACAGAGTGAAACCTAAAAATTCAAACTGTTGATGCAAACGAATGCTTCAACGTAAGAGAATGAAACTTGAGCATCCAAGTGGGATTGGTTTACTGATCATTACTTGAAAGTATCATGAAGATTGGATGAAAAAATATATGTTGAGATTTCAGAAGACTCTAGTTTTTGGAAGTTTGGCAACCCCTTTCAATAAAAGTGTTATTCGCCAGTCCCTGCATTAGGCTACATCAAGAGGAAGCAACCTTAGAGATAGAACGTAGAACTACAGTATTTTGTCAAGTTTCAAGAAGCTAGCACAAACCGTGTTTGATTTAGAGTTCGAACTGCATCTGTCAATATAGGACAAAACAGAGTGAAACCTAAAAATTCAAACCGTTCCTGCAAACGAATGCTTCAACCTAGGAGAACGAAACTTGGGCATCCAAGTTTGATTGGTGCACTGCTGATTACTTGAAAGTATCATGAAGGTCGGAAGAAAAAATATATGATGAGATTTCAGGAGACTGTAGTTTTTTTCCAGCCTAACAACGCCTTTCAATGAATGTGTTATTCGCCAGTCTCTGCTTAAGGCTACATCAAGAGGAAACAAACCTTAGGGATAGAACGTAGAACTACTTTATTGTGTCATGTTTCAAGTAGCTAGCACAAACCTTGTTTGATTTAAAGTTCTAACTGCATCTGTCAATATAGGAGAAAACAGAGTGAAACCTAAAAATTCAAACTGTTCCTGCAAACGAATGCTTCAACCTAGAAGAACAAAACTTGGGCATCCAAGTGGGAATGGTGTACTGATCATTACTTGAATGTATCATGAAGATTCATTGAAAAAATATATGTTGAGATTTCAGGAGACTCTAGTTTTTTAAAGTTTGGCAACCCCTTTCTATATAAGTGTTATTCGCCAGTCCCTGCATTAGGCTACATCAAGAGGAAACAAAGCTTAGAGAAAGAACGTAGAACTACTTTATTGTGTCAAGTTTCAAGAAGCTAGCACAAACCGTGTTTGATTTAGAGTTCTAGCTGCATCTGTCAATATAGGAGAAAACAGAGTGAAACCTAGAAATTCAAACTGTTACTGCAAACGAATGCATCAACCTAGGAGAACGAAAATTGGGCATCCAAATTTGATTGGTGTACTGCTCATTACATGAAAGTATCATTAAGGTCGCAAAAAAAAATATGTGTTGAGATTTCAGGAGACTCTAGTTTTTTGGCAGCCTAACAACGCCTTTCATTGAAAGTGTTATTCGCCAGTCTGTGCTGAAGGCTACATCTAGAGGAAACAAACCTTAGAAACAGAATGTAGAACTACTTTATTGTGTCAAGTTGCAAGAAGCTAGCCCAAACCGTGTATGATTTAGAGTTTGAACTACATTTGTCAATATAGGAGAAAACAGAGTGAAACCTAAAAATTCAAACTGTTGATGCAAACGAATGCTTCAACGTAAGAGAATGAATCTTGAGCATCCAAGTGGGATTGGTGTACTGATCATTACTTGAAAGTATCATGAAGATTGGATGAAAAAATATATGTTGAGATTTCAGGAGACTCTAGTTTTTGGAAGTTTGGCAACCCCTTTCAATAAAAGTGTTATTCGCCAGTCCCTGCATTAGGCTACATCAAGAGGAAACAAACCTTAGAGATAGAACGTAGAACTACAGTATTATGTCAAGTTTCAAGAAGCTAGCACAAACCGTGTTTGATTTAGAGTTCGAAATGCATCTGTCAATATAGGACAAAACAGAGTGAAACTTAAAATTCAAACTGTTCCTGCAAACGAATGCTTCAACCTAGGAGAACGAAACTTGGGCATCCAAGTTTGATTGGTGCACTGCTCATTACTTGAAAGTATCATGAAGGTCGGAAGAAAAAATATATGATGAGATTTCAGGAGACTGTAGTTTTTTTCCAGCCTAACAACGCCTTTCATTGAATGTGTTATTCGCCAGTCTCTGCTTAAGGCTACATCAAGAGGAAACAAACCTTAGGGATAGAACGTAGAACTACTTTATTGTGTCATGTTTCAAGTAGCTAGCACAAACCGTGTTTGATTTAAAGTTCTAACTGCATCTGTCAATATAGGATAAAACAGAGTGAAACCTAAAAATTCAAACTTTTCCTGCAAACGAATGCTTCAACCTAGAAGAACAAAACTTGGGCATGCAAGTGGGAATGGTGTACTGATCATTACTTGAATGTATCATGAAGATTGGATGAAAAAATATATGTTGAGATTTCAGGAGACTCTAGTTTTTTGAAAGTTTGTCAACCCCTTTCTATATAAGTGTTATTCGCCAGTCCCTGCATTAGGCTACATCAAGAGAAAACAAACCTTAGAGATAGAACGTAGAACTACTTTATTGTGTCAAGTTTCAAGAAGCTAGCACAAACCGTGTTTGATTTAGAGTTCTAGCTGCATCTGTCAATATAGGAGAAAACAGAGTGAAACCTAGAAATTCAAACTGTTACTGCAAACGAATGCATCAACCTAGGAGAACGAAACTTGGGCATCCAAGTTTGATTGGTGTACTGCTCATTACTTGAAAGTATCATTAAGGTCGGAAAAAAAATATGTGTTGAGATTTCAGGAGACTCTAGTTTTTTGGCAGCCTAACAACGCCTTTCATTGAAAGTGTTATTCGCCAGTCTGTGCTGAAGGCTACATCTAGAGGAAACAAGCCTTAGGGATAGAATGTAGAACTATTTATTGTGTCAAGTTTCAAGAAGCTAGCCCAAACCGTGTATGATTTAGAGTTTGAACTACATTTGTCAATATAGGAGAAAACAGTGAAACCTAAAAATTCAAACTGTTCCTGCAAACGAATGCTTCAACGTAGGAGAATGAAACTTGAGCATCCAAGTGGGATGGGTGTACTGATCATTACTTGAAAGTATCATGAAGATTGGATGAAAAAATATATTTGAGATTTCAGAAGACTCTGGTTTTTGGAAGTTTGGCAACCCCTTTCAATAAAAGTGTTATTCGCCAGTCCCTGCATTAGGCTTCATCAAGAGGAAACAAACCTTAGAGATAGAACGTAGAACTACAGTATTTTGTCAAGTTTCAAGAAGCTAGCACAAACCGTGTTTGATTTAGAGTTCGAACTGCATCTGTCAATATAGGACAAAACAGAGTGAAACCTAAAAATTCAAACTGTTCCTGCAAACGAATGGTTCAACCTAGGAGAACGAAAGTTGGGCATCCAAGTTTGATTGGTGCACTGCTCATTACTTGAAAGTATCATTAAGGTGGGAAAAAAAAATATGTGTTGAGATTTCAGGAGACTCTAGTTTTTTGGCAGGCTAACAACGCCTTTCATTGAAAGTGTTATTCGCCAGTCTGTGCTGAAGGCTACATCTAGAGTAAACAAACCTTAGGGATAGAATGTAGAACTACTTTATTGTGTCAAGTTTCAAGAAGCTAGCCCAAAGCGTGTATGATTTAGAGTTTGAACTACATTTGTCAATATAGGAGAAAACAGTGAAACCTAAAAATTCAAACTGTTCCTGCAAACGAATGCTTCAACGTAGGAGAATGAAACTTGAGCATCCAAGTGGGATGGGTGTACTGATCATTACTTGAAAGTATCATGAAGATTGGATGAAAAAATATATTTGAGATTTCAGAAGACTCTGGTTTTTGGAAGTTTGGCAACCCCTTTCAATAAAAGTTTTATTCGCCAGTCCCTGCATTAGGCTTCATCAAGAGGAAACAAACCTTAGAGATAGAACGTAGAACTACAGTATTTTGTCAAGTTTCAAGAAGCTAGCACAAACCGTGTTTGATTTAGAGTTCGAACTGCATCTGTCAATATAGGACAAAACAGAGTGAAACCTAAAAATTCAAACTATTCCTGCAAACGAATGCTTCAACCTAGGATTACGAATCTTGGGCATCCAAGTTTGATTGGTGCACTGCTCATTAATTGAAAGTATCATGAAGGTCGGAAGAAAAAATATATGATGAGATTTCAGGAGACTGTAGTTTTTTTCCAGCCTAACAACGCCTTTCAATGAATGTGTTATTCGCCAGTCTCTGCTTAAGGCTACATCAAGAGGAAACAAACTTTAGGGATAGAACGTAGAACTACTTTATTGTGTCATGTTTCAAGAAGCTAGTACAAACCGTGTTTGATTTAAAGTTCTAACTGCATCTGTCAATATAGGAGAAAACAGAGTGAAACCTAAAAATTCAAACTCTTCCTGCAAACGAATGCTTCAACCTAGAAGAACAAAACTTGGGCATCCAAGTGGGAATGGTGTACTGATCATTACTTAAATGTATCATGAAGATTGGATGAAAAAATATATGTTGAGATTTCAGGAGACTCTAGTTTTTTGAAAGTTTGTCAACCCCTTTCTATATAAGTGTTATTCGCCAGTCCCTGCATTAGGCTACATCAAGAGAAAACAAACCTTAGAGATAGAACGTAGAACTACTTTATTGTGTCAAGTTTCAAAAAGCTAGCACAAACCGTGTTTGATTTAGAGTTCTAGCTGCATCTGTCAATATAGGAGAAAACAGAGTGAAACCTAGAAATTCAAACTGTTACTGCAAACGAATGCATCAACCTAGGAGAACGAAACTTGGGCATCCAAGTTTGATTGGTGTACTGCTCATTACTTGAAAGTATCATTAAGGTCGGAAAAAAAATATGTGTTGAGATTTCAGGAGACTCTAGTTTTTTGGCAGCCTAACAATGCCTTTCATTGAAAGTGTTATTCGCCAGTCTGTGCTGAAGGCTACATCAAGAGGAAACAAACCTTAGGGATAGAATGTAGAACTACTTTATTGTGTCAAGTTTCAGGAAGGTAGCCCAAACCGTGTATGATTTAGAGTTTGAACTACATTTGTCAATATAGGAGAAAACAGAGTGAAACCTAAAAATTCAAACTGTTCCTGCAAACGAATGCTTCAACGTAGAAGAATGAAACTTGAGCATCCACGTGGGATTGGTGTACTGATTATTACTTGAAAGTATCATGAAGATTGGATGAAAAAATATATTTTGAGATTTGAGAAGACTCTAGTTTTTGGAAGTTTGGCAACCCCTTTCTATAAAAGTGTTATTCGCCAGACCTTGCATTAGCCTACATCAAGAGGAAACAAACCTTAGAGATAGAATGTAGAACTATAGTATTTTGTAGTTTCAAGGAGCTAGCACAAACCGTGTTTGATTTAGAGTTTGAACTGCATCTGTCAATATAGGACAAAACAGAGTGAAACCTAAAAATTCAAACTGTTACTGCAAACGATGCTTCAACCTAGGAGAACGAAACTTGGGCATCCAAGTTTGATTGGTGCACTGCTCATTACTTGAAAGTATCATGAAGGTCGGAAGAAAAAATATATGATGAGATTTCAGGAGACTGTAGTTTTTTGGCAGCCTAACAACGCCTTTCATTGAATGTGTTATTCGCCAGTCTCTGCTTAAGGCTACATCAAGAGGAAACAAACCTTAGTGATAGAACGTAGAACTACAATATTGTGTCATGTTTCATGTAGCTAGCACAAACCGTGTTTGATTTAAAGTTCTAACCTCATCTGTCTATATAGGAGAAAACAGAGTGAAACCTAAAAATTCAAACTGTTCCTGCAAACGAATGCTTCAACCTAGAAGAACAAAACTTGGGCATCCAAGTGGGAATGGTGTACTGATCATTACTTGAATGTATCATAAAGATTGGATGAAAAAATATATGTTGAGATTTCAGGAGACTCTAGTTTTTTGAAAGTTTGGCAACCCCTTGCAATATAAGTGTTATTCGCCAGTCCATGCATTAGGCTACATCAAGAGGAAACAAACCTTAGAGATAGAACGTAGAACTACTTTATTGTGTCAAGTTTCAAGAAGCTAGCACAAACCGTGTTTGATTTAGAGTTCTAGCTGCATCTGTCAATATAGGAGAAAACAGAGTGAAACCTAGAAATTCAAACTGTTACTGCAAACGAATGCATCAACCTAGGAGAACAAAACTTGGGCATCCAAGTTTGATTGGTGTACTGCTCATTACTTGAAAGTATCATTAAGGTCGGAAAAAAAATATGTGTTGAGATTTCAGGAGACTCTAGTTTTTTGGCAGCCTAACAACGCCTTTCATTGAAAGTGTTATTCGCCAGTCTGTGCTGAAGGCTACATCAAGAGGAAACAAACCTTAGGGATAGAATGTAGAACTACTTTATTGTGTCAAGTTTCAAGAAGCTAGCCCAAACCGTGTATGATTTAGAGTTTGAACTACATTTGTCAATATAGGAGAAAACAGAGTGAAACCTAAAAATTCAAACTGTTCCTGCAAACGAATGCTTCAACGTAGGAGAATGAAACTTGAGCATCCAAGTGGGATTGGTGTACTGATCCTTTCTTGAAAGTATCATGAAGATTGGATGAAAAAATATATGTTGAGATTTCAGAAGACTCTAGTTTTTGGAAGTTTGGCAACCCCTTTCAATAAAAGTGTTATTCACCAGTCCCTGCATTAGGCTACATCAAGAGGAAACAAACCTTAGAGATAGAACATAGAACTACAGTATTTTGTAGTTTAAAGAAGCTAGCACAAACCGTGTTTGATTTAGAGTTCGAACTGCATCTGTCAATATAGGACAAAACAGAGTGAAACCTAAAAATTCAAACTGTTACTTCAAACGATGCTTCAACCTAGGAGAACGAAACTTGGGCATCCAAGTTTGATTGGTGCACTGCTCATTACTTGAAAGTATCATGAAGGTCGGAAGAAAAAATATATGATGAGATTTCAGGAGACTGTAGTTTTTTGGCAGCCTAACAACGCCTTTCATTGAATGTGTTATTCGCCAATCTCTGCTTAAGGCTACATCAAGAGGAAACAAAGCTTAGGGATAGAACGTAGAACTACTTTATTGTGTCATGTTTCAAGTAGCTAGCACAAACCGTGTTTGATTTAAAGTTCTAACTGCATCTGTCAATATAGGAGAAAACAGAGTGAAACCTAAATATTCAAACTTTTCCTGCAAACGAATGCTTCAACCTAGAAGAACAAAACTTGGGCATCCAAGTGGGAATGGTGTACTGATCATTACTTGAATGTATCATGAAGATTGGATGAAAAAATATATGTTGAGATTTCAGGAGACTCTAGTTTTTTGAAAGTTTGGCAACCCTTTTCTATATAAGTGTTATTCGCCAGTCCCTGCTTTAGGCTACATCAAGAGGAAACAAACCTAAGAGATAGAACGTAGAACTATTTTATTATGTCAAGTTTCAAGAAGCTAGCGCAAACCGTGTTTGATTTAGAGTTCTAGCTGCATCTGTCAATATAGGAGAAAACAGAGTGAGACCTAGAAATTCAAACTGTTACTGCAAACGAATGCATCAACCTAGGAGAACGAAACTTGGGCATCCAAGTTTGATTGGTGTACTGCTCATTACTTGAAAGTATCATTAAGGTCGGAAAAAAAATATGTGTTGAGATTTCAGGAGACTCTAGTTTTTTGGCAGCCTAACAACGCCTTTCATTGAAAGTGTTATTCGCCAGCCTGTGCTGAAGGCTACATCAAGAGGAAGCAAACCTTAGGGATAGAATGTAGAACTACTTTATTGTGTCAAGTTTCAAGAAGGTAGCCCAAACCATGTATGATTTAGAGTTTGAACTACATTTGTCAATATAGGAGAAAACAGAGTGAAACCTAAAAATTCAAACTGTTCCTGCAAACGAATGCTTCAATGTAGGAGAATGAAACTTGAGCATCCAAGTGGGATTGGTGTACTGATCATTCCTTGAAAGTATCATGAAGATTGGATGAAAAAATATATGTTGAGATTTCAGAAGACTCTAGTTTTTGGAAGTTTGGCAACCCCTTTCAATAAAAGTGTTATTCGCCAGTCCCTACATTAGGCTACATCAAGAGGAAACAAACCTTAGAGATAGAACGTAGAACTACAGTATTTTGTAGTTTCAAGAAGCTAGCACAAACCGTGTTTGATTTAGAGTTAGAACTGCATCTGTCAATATAGGACAAAACAGAGTGAAACCTAAAAATTCAAACTGTTACTGCAAACGAATGCTTCAACCTAGGAGAACGAAACTTGGGCATCCAAGTTTGATTGGTGCACTGCTCATTACTTGAAAGTATCATGAAGGTCCGAAGAAAAAATATATGACGAGATTTCAGGAGACTGTAGTTTTTTGGCAGCCTAACAACGCCTTTCATTGAATGTGTTATTCGCCAGTCTCTGCTTAAGGCTACATCAAGAGGAAACAAACCTTAGGGATAAAACGTAGAACTACTTTATTGTGTCATGTTTCAAGTATCTAGCACAAACCGTGTTTGATTTAAAGTTCTAACTGCATCTGTCAATATAGGAGAAAACAGAGTGAAACCTAGAAATTCAAACTGTTACTGAAAACGAATGCATCAACCTAGGAGAACGAATCATGGGCATCCAAGTTTGATTGGTGTACTGCTCATTACTTGAAAGTATCATTAAGGTCGGAAAAAAAATATGTGTTGAGATTTCAGGAGACTCTAATTTTTTGGCAGCCTAACAACGCCTTTCATTGAAAGTGTTATTCGCCAGTCTGTGCTGAAGGCTACATCAAGAGGAAACAAACCTTAGGGATAGAATGTAGAACTACTTTATTGTGTCCAGTTTCAAGAAGCTAGCCCAAACCGTGTATGATTTAGAGTTTGAACTACATTTGTCATTATAGGAGAAAACAGAGTGAAACCTAAAAATTCAAACTGTTCCTGCAAACGAATGCTTCAACCTAGAAGAAAAAAACTTGGGCATCCAAGTGGGAATGGTGTACTGATCATTACTTGAATGTATCATGAAGATTGGATGAAAAAATATATGTTGAGATTTCAGGAGACTCTAGTTTTTTGAAAGTTGGGCAACCCCTTTCAATATAAGTGTTATTCGCCAGTCCCTGCTTTAGGCTACATCAAGAGGAAACAAACCTTAGAGATAGAACGTAGAACTACTTTATTGTGTCAAGTTTCAAGAAGCTAGCACAAACCGTGTTTGATTTAGAGTTCTAGCTGCATCTGTCAATATAGGAGAAAACAGAGTGAAACCTAGTAATTCAAACTGTTACTGCAAACGAATGCATCAACCTAGGAGAACGAATCATGGGCATCCAAGGTTGATTGGTGTACTGCTCATTACTTGAAAGTATCATTAAGGTCGGAAAAAAAATATGTGTTGAGATTTCAGGAGACTAGTTTTTTGACAGCCTAACAACGACTTTCATTGAAAGTGTTATTCGCCAGTCTGTGCTTAAGGCTACATCAAGAGGAAACAAACCTTAGGGATAGAATGTAGAACTACTTTATTGTGTCAAGTTTCAAGAAGCTAGCCCAAACCGTGTATGATTTAGAGTTTGAACTACATTTGTCATTATAGGAGAAAATAGAGTGAAACCTAAAAATTCAAACTGTTCCTGCAAACGAATGCTTCAACGTAGGAGAATGAAACTTGAGCGTCCAAGTGGGATTGGTGTACTGATCATTACTTGAAAGTATCATGAAGATTGGATGAAAAAATATATGTTGAGATTTCAGAAGACTCTAGTTTTTGGAAGTTTGGCAACCCCTTTCAATAAAAGTGTTATTCGCCAGTCCCTGCATTAGGCTACATCAAGAGGAAGCAACCTTAGAGATAGAACGTAGAACTACAGTATTTTGTCAAGTTTCAAGAAGCTAGCACAAACCGTGTTTGATTTAGAGTTCGAACTGCATCTGTCAATATAGGACAAAACAGAGTGAAACCTAAAAATTCAAACTGTTCCTGCAAACGAATGCTTCAACCTAGGAGAACGAAACTTGGGCATCCAAGTTTGATTGGTGCACTGCTGATTACTTGAAAGTATCATGAAGGTCGGAAGAAAAAATATATGATGAGATTTCAGGAGACTGTAGTTTTTTTCCAGCCTAACAACGCCTTTCAATGAATGTGTTATTCGCCAGTCTCTGCTTAAGGCTACATCAAGAGGAAACAAACCTTAGGGATAGAACGTAGAACTACTTTATTGTGTCATGTTTCAAGTAGCTAGCACAAACCATGTTTGATTTAAAGTTCTAACTGCATCTGTCAATATAGGAGAAAACAGAGTGAAACCTAAAAATTCAAACTGTTCCTGCAAACGAATGCTTCAACCTAGAAGAACAAAACTTGGGCATCCAAGTGGGAATGGTGTACTGATCATTACTTGAATGTATCATGAAGATTGGATGAAAAAATATATGTTGAGATTTCAGGAGACTCTAGTTTTTTGAAAGTTTGGCAACCCCTTTCTATATAAGTGTTATTCGCCAGTCCCTGCATTAGGCTACATCAAGAGGAAACAAAGCTTAGAGAAAGAACGTAGAACTACTTTATTGTGTCAAGTTTCAAGAAGCTAGCACAAACCGTGTTTGATTTAGAGTTCTAGCTGCATCTGTCAATATAGGAGAAAACAGAGTGAAACCTAGAAATTCAAACTGTTACTGCAAACGAATGCATCAACCTAGGAGAACGAAAATTGGGCATCCAAGTTTGATTGGTGTACTGCTCATTACATGAAAGTATCATTAAGGTCGCAAAAAAAAATATGTGTTGAGATTTCAGGAGACTCTAGTTTTTTGGCAGCCTAACAACGCCTTTCATTGAAAGTGTTATTCGCCAGTCTGTGCTGAAGGCTACATCTAGAGGAAACAAACCTTAGAAACAGAATGTAGAACTACTTTATTGTGTCAAGTTGCAAGAAGCTAGCCCAAACCGTGTATGATTTAGAGTTTGAACTACATTTGTCAATATAGGAGAAAACAGAGTGAAACCTAAAAATTCAAACTGTTGATGCAAACGAATGCTTCAACGTAAGAGAATGAATCTTGAGCATCCAAGTGGGATTGGTGTACTGATCATTACTTGAAAGTATCATGAAGATTGGATGAAAAAATATATGTTGAGATTTCAGGAGACTCTAGTTTTTGGAAGTTTGGCAACCCCTTTCAATAAAAGTGTTATTCGCCAGTCCCTGCATTTGGCTACATCAAGAGGAAACAAACCTTAGAGATAGAACGTAGAACTACAGTATTATGTCAAGTTTCAAGAAGCTAGCACAAACCGTGTTTGATTTAGAGTTCGAACTGCATCTGTCAATATAGGACAAAACAGAGTGAAACTTAAAATTCAAACTGTTCCTGCAAACGAATGCTTCAACCTAGGAGAACGAAACTTGGGCATCCAAGTTTGATTGGTGCACTGCTCATTACTTGAAAGTATCATGAAGGTCGGAAGAAAAAATATATGATGAGATTTCAGGAGACTGTAGTTTTTTTCCAGCCTAACAACGCCTTTCATTGAATGTGTTGTTCGCCAGTCTCTGCTTAAGGCTACATCAAGAGGAAACAAACCTTAGGGATACAACGTAGAACTACTTTATTGTGTCATGTTTCAAGTAGCTAGCACAAACCGTGTTTGATTTAAAGTTCTAACTGCATCTGTCAATATAGGATAAAACAGAGTGAAACCTAAAAATTCAAACTTTTCCTGCAAACGAATGCTTCAACCTAGAAGAACAAAACTTGGGCATGCAAGTGGGAATGGTGTACTGATCATTACTTGAATGTATCATGAAGATTGGATGAAAAAATATATGTTGAGATTTCAGGAGACTCTAGTTTTTTGAAAGTTTGTCAACCCCTTTCTATATAAGTGTTATTCGCCAGTCCCTGCATTAGGCTACATCAAGAGAAAACAAACCTTAGAGATAGAACGTAGAACTACTTTATTGTGTCAAGTTTCAAGAAGCTAGCACAAACCGTGTTTGATTTAGAGTTCTAGCTGCATCTGTCAATATAGGAGAAAACAGAGTGAAACCTAGAAATTCAAACTGTTACTGCAAACGAATGCATCAACCTAGGAGAACGAAACTTGGGCATCCAAGTTTGATTGGTGTACTGCTCATTACTTGAAAGTATCATTAAGGTCGGAAAAAAAATATGTGTTGAGATTTCAGGAGACTCTAGTTTTTTGGCAGCCTAACAACGCCTTTCATTGAAAGTGTTATTCGCCAGTCTGTGCTGAAGGCTACATCTAGAGGAAACAAACCTTAGGGATAGAATGTAGAACTATTTATTGTGTCAAGTTTCAAGAAGCTAGCCCAAACCGTGTATGATTTAGAGTTTGAACTACATTTGTCAATATAGGAGAAAACAGTGAAACCTAAAAATTCAAACTGTTCCTGCAAACGAATGCTTCAACGTAGGAGAATGAAACTTGAGCATCCAAGTGGGATGGGTGTACTGATCATTACTTGAAAGTATCATGAAGATTGGATGAAAAAATATATTTGAGATTTCAGAAGACTCTGGTTTTTGGAAGTTTGGCAACCCCTTTCAATAAAAGTGTTATTCGCCAGTCCCTGCATTAGGCTTCATCAAGAGGAAACAAACCTTAGAGATAGAACGTAGAACTACAGTATTTTGTCAAGTTTCAAGAAGCTAGCACAAACCGTGTTTGATTTAGAGTTCGAACTGCATCTGTCAATATAGGACAAAACAGAGTGAAACCTAAAAATTCAAACTGTTCCTGCAAACGAATGCTTCAACCTAGGAGAACGAAAGTTGGGCATCCAAGTTTGATTGGTGCACTGCTCATTACTTGAAAGTATCATTAAGGTGGGAAAAAAAAATATGTGTTGAGATTTCAGGAGACTCTAGTTTTTTGGCAGGCTAACAACGCCTTTCATTGAAAGTGTTATTCGCCAGTCTGTGCTGAAGGCTACATCTAGAGTAAACAAACCTTAGGGATAGAATGTAGAACTACTTTATTGTGTCAAGTTTCAAGAAGCTAGCCCAAAGCGTGTATGATTTAGAGTTTGAACTACATTTGTCAATATAGGAGAAAACAGTGAAACCTAAAAATTCAAACTGTTCCTGCAAACGAATGCTTCAACGTAGGAGAATGAAACTTGAGCATCCAAGTGGGATGGGTGTACTGATCATTACTTGAAAGTATCATGAAGATTGGATGAAAAAATATATTTGAGATTTCAGAAGACTCTGGTTTTTGGAAGTTTGGCAACCCCTTTCAATAAAAGTTTTATTCGCCAGTCCCTGCATTAGGCTTCATCAAGAGGAAACAAACCTTAGAGATAGAACGTAGAACTACAGTATTTTGTCAAGTTTCAAGAAGCTAGCACAAACCGTGTTTGATTTAGAGTTCGAACTGCATCTGTCAATATAGGACAAAACAGAGTGAAACCTAAAAATTCAAACTATTCCTGCAAACGAATGCTTCAACCTAGGAGAACGAAACTTGGGCATCCAAGTTTGATTGGTGCACTGCTCATTAATTGAAAGTATCATGAAGGTCGGAAGAAAAAATATATGATGAGATTTCAGGAGACTGTAGTTTTTTTCCAGCCTAACAACGCCTTTCAATGAATGTGTTATTCGCCAGTCTCTGCTTAAGGCTACATCAAGAGGAAACAAACTTTAGGGATAGAACGTAGAACTACTTTATTGTGTCATGTTTCAAGAAGCTAGCACAAACCGTGTTTGATTTAAAGTTCTAACTGCATCTGTCAATATAGGAGAAAACAGAGTGAAACCTAAAAATTCAAACTCTTCCTGCAAACGAATGCTTCAACCTAGAAGAACAAAACTTGGGCATCCAAGTGGGAATGGTGTACTGATCATTACTTAAATGTATCATGAAGATTGGATGAAAAAATATATGTTGAGATTTCAGGAGACTCTAGTTTTTTGAAAGTTTGTCAACCCCTTTCTATATAAGTGTTATTCGCCAGTCCCTGCATTAGGCTACATCAAGAGAAAACAAACCTTAGAGATAGAACGTAGAACTACTTTATTGTGTCAAGTTTCAAAAAGCTAGCACAAACCGTGTTTGATTTAGAGTTCTAGCTGCATCTGTCAATATAGGAGAAAACAGAGTGAAACCTAGAAATTCAAACTGTTACTGCAAACGAATGCATCAACCTAGGAGAACGAAACTTGGGCATCCAAGTTTGATTGGTGTACTGCTCATTACTTGAAAGTATCATTAAGGTCGGAAAAAAAATATGTGTTGAGATTTCAGGAGACTCTAGTTTTTTGGCAGCCTAACAATGCCTTTCATTGAAAGTGTTATTCGCCAGTCTGTGCTGAAGGCTACATCAAGAGGAAACAAACCTTAGGGATAGAATGTAGAACTACTTTATTGTGTCAAGTTTCAGGAAGGTAGCCCAAACCGTGTATGATTTAGAGTTTGAACTACATTTGTCAATATAGGAGAAAACAGAGTGAAACCTAAAAATTCAAACTGTTCCTGCAAACGAATGCTTCAACGTAGAAGAATGAAACTTGAGCATCCACGTGGGATTGGTGTACTGATTATTACTTGAAAGTATCATGAAGATTGGATGAAAAAATATATTTTGAGATTTGAGAAGACTCTAGTTTTTGGAAGTTTGGCAACCCCTTTCTATAAAAGTTTTATTCGCCAGACCTTGCATTAGCCTACATCAAGAGGAAACAAACCTTAGAGATAGAATGTAGAACTATAGTATTTTGTAGTTTCAAGGAGCTAGCACAAACCGTGTTTGATTTAGAGTTTGAACTGCATCTGTCAATATAGGACAAAACAGAGTGAAACCTAAAAATTCAAACTGTTACTGCAAACGATGCTTCAACCTAGGAGAACGAAACTTGGGCATCCAAGTTTGATTGGTGCACTGCTCATTACTTGAAAGTATCATTAAGGTCGGAAAAAAATATGTGTTGAGATTTCAGGAGACTCTAGTTTTTTGGCAGGCTAACAACGCCTTTCATTGAATGTGTTATTCGCCAGTCTCTGCTTAAGGCTACATCAAGAGGATACAAACCTTAGTGATAGAACGTAGAACTACATTATTGTGTCATGTTTCATGTAGCTAGCACAAACCGTGTTTGATTTAAAGTTCTAACCTCATCTGTCTATATAGGAGAAAACAGAGTGAAACCTAAAAATTCAAACTGTTCCTGCAAACGAATGCTTCAACCTAGAAGAACAAAACTTGGGCATCCAAGTGGGAATGATGTACTGATCATTACTTGAATGTATCATAAAGATTGGATGAAAAAATATATGTTGAGATTTCAGGAGACTCTAGTTTTTTGAAAGTTTGGCAACCCCTTGCAATATAAGTGTTATTCGCCAGTCCATGCATTAGGCTACATCAAGAGGAAACAAACCTTAGAGATAGAACGTAGAACTACTTTATTGTGTCAAGTTTCAAGAAGCTAGCACAAACCGTGTTTGATTTAGAGTTCTAGCTGCATCTGTCAATATAGGAGAAAACAGAGTGAAACCTAGAAATTCAAACTGTTACTGCAAACGAATGCATCAACCTAGGAGAACAAAACTTGGGCATCCAAGTTTGATTGGTGTACTGCTCATTACTTGAAAGTATCATTAAGGTCGGAAAAAAAATATGTGTTGAGATTTCAGGAGACTCTAGTTTTTTGGCAGCCTAACAACGCCTTTCATTGAAAGTGTTATTCGCCAGTCTGTGCTGAAGGCTACATCAAGAGGAAACAAACCTTAGGGATAGAATGTAGAACTACTTTATTGTGTCAAGTTTCAAGAAGCTAGCCCAAACCGTGTATGATTTAGAGTTTGAACTACATTTGTCAATATAGGAGAAAACAGAGTGAAACCTAAAAATTCAAACTGTTCCTGCAAACGAATGCTTCAACGTAGGAGAATGAAACTTGAGCATCCAAGTGGGATTGGTGTACTGATCATTTCTTGAAAGTATCATGAAGATTGGATGAAAAAACATATGTTGAGATTTCAGAAGACTCTAGTTTTTGGAAGTTTGGCAACCCCTTTCAATAAAAGTGTTATTCACCAGTCCCTGCATTAGGCTACATCAAGAGGAAACAAACCTTAGAGATAGAACGTAGAACTACAGTATTTTGTAGTTTAAAGAAGCTAGCACAAACCGTGTTTGATTTAGAGTTCGAACTGCATCTGTCAATATAGGACAAAACAGAGTGAAACCTAAAAATTCAAACTGTTACTTCAAACGATGCTTCAACCTAGGAGAACGAAACTTGGGCATCCAAGTTTGATTGGTGCACTGCTCATTACTTGAAAGTATCATGAAGGTCGGAAGAAAAAATATATGATGAGATTTCAGGAGACTGTAGTTTTTTGGCAGCCTAACAACGCCTTTCATTGAATGTGTTATTCGCCAATCTCTGCTGAAGGCTACATCAAGAGGAAACAAACCTTAGGGATAGAACGTAGAACTACTTTATTGTGTCATGTTTCAAGTAGCTAGCACAAACCGTGTTTGATTTAAAGTTCTAACTGCATCTGTCAATATAGGAGAAAACAGAGTGAAACCTAAATATTCAAACTTTTCCTGCAAACGAATGCTTCATCCTAGAAGAACAAAACTTGGGCATCCAAGTGGGAATGGTGTACTGATCAATACTTGAATGTATCATGAAGATTGGATGAAAAAATATATGTTGAGATTTCAGGAGACTCTAGTTTTTTGAAAGTTTGGCAACCCTTTTCTATATAAGTGTTATTCGCCAGTCCCTGCTTTAGGCTACATCAAGAGGAAACAAACCTAAGAGATAGAACGTAGAACTATTTTATTATGTCAAGTTTCAAGAAGCTAGCGCAAACCGTGTTTGATTTAGAGTTCTAGCTGCATCTGTCAATATAGGAGAAAACAGAGTGAGACCTAGAAATTCAAACTGTTACTGCAAACGAATGCATCAACCTAGGAGAACGAAACTTGGGCATCCAAGTTTGATTGGTGTACTGCTCATTACTTGAAAGTATCATTAAGGTCGGAAAAAAAATATGTGTTGAGATTTCAGGAGACTCTAGTTTTTTGGCAGCCTAACAACGCCTTTCATTGAAAGTGTTATTCGCCAGCCTGTGCTGAAGGCTACATCAAGAGGAAGCAAACCTTAGGGTTAGAATGTAGAACTACTTTATTGTGTCAAGTTTCAAGAAGGTAGCCCAAACCATGTATGATTTAGAGTTTGAACTACATTTGTCAATATAGGAGAAAACAGAGTGAAACCTAAAAATTCAAACTGTTCCTGCAAACGAATGCTTCAATGTAGGAGAATGAAACTTGAGCATCCAAGTGGGATTGGTGTACTGATCATTCCTTGAAAGTATCATGAAGATTGGATGAAAAAATATATGTTGAGATTTCAGAAGACTCTAGTTTTTGGAAGTTTGGCAACCCCTTTCAATAAAAGTGTTATTCGCCAGTCCCTACATTAGGCTACATCAAGAGGAAACAAACCTTAGAGATAGAACGTAGAACTACAGTATTTTGTAGTTTCAAGAAGCTAGCACAAACCGTGTTTGATTTAGAGTTAGAACTGCATCTGTCAATATAGGACAAAACAGAGTGAAACCTAAAAATTCAAACTGTTACTGCAAACGAATGCTTCAACCTAGGAGAACGAAACTTGGGCATCCAAGTTTGATTGGTGCACTGCTCATTACTTGAAAGTATCATGAAGGTCCGAAGAAAAAATATATGATGAGATTTCAGGAGACTGTAGTTTTTTGGCAGCCTAACAACGCCTTTCATTGAATGTGTTATTCGCCAGTCTCTGCTTAAGGCTACATCAAGAGGAAACAAACCTTAGGGATAAAACGTAGAACTACTTTATTGTGTCATGTTTCAAGTATCTAGCACAAACCGTGTTTGATTTAAAGTTCTAACTGCATCTGTCAATATAGGAGAAAACAGAGTGAAACCTAAAAATTCAAACTGTTCCTGCAAACGAATGCTTCAACCTAGAAGAACAAAACTTGGGCATCCAAGTGGGAATGGTGTACTGATCACTACTTGAATGTATCATGAAGATTGGATGAAAAAATATATGTTGAGATTTCAGGAGACTCTAGTTTTTTGAAAGTTTGGCAACCCTTTTCTATATAAGTGTTATTCGCCAGTCCCTGCTTTAGGCTACATCAAGAGGAAACAAACCTTAGAGATAGAACGTAGAACTACTTTATTATGTCAAGTTTCAAGAAGCTAGCGCAAAACGTGTTTGATTTAGAGTTCTAGCTGCATCTGTCAATATAGGAGAAAACAGAGTGAGACCTAGAAATTCAAACTGTTACTGCAAACGAATGCATCAATCTAAGAGAACGAAACTTGGGCATCCAAGTTTGATTGGTGTACTGCTCATTACTTGAAAGTATCATTAAGGTCGAAAAAAAAATATGTGTTGAGATTTCAGGAGACTCTAGTTTTTTGGCAGCCTAACAACGCCTTTCATTGAAAGTGTTATTCGCCAGTCTGTGCTGAAGGCTACATCAAGAGGAAACAAACCTTAGGGATAGAATGTAGAACTACTTTATTGTGTCATGTTTCAAGAAGGTAGCCCAAACCGTGTATGATTTAGAGTTTGAAATACATTTGTCAATATAGGAGAAAACAGAGTGAAACCTAAAAATTCAAACTGTTCCTGCAAACGAATGCTTCAACGTAGGAGAATGAAACTTGAGCATCCAAGTGGGATTGGTGTACTGATCATTACGTGAAAGTATCATGAAGGTCGGAAGAAAAAATATATGATGAAATTTCAGGAGACTGTAGTTTTTTGGCAGCCTAACAACGCCTTTCATTGAATGTGTTATTCGCCAGTCTGTGCTTAAGGCTACATCAAGAGGAAACAAACCTTAGGGATAGAAAGTAGAACTACTTTATTGTGTCATGTTTCAAGTAGCTAGCACAAACCGTGTTTGATTTAAAGTTCTAACTGCATCTGTCAATATAGGAGAAAAGAGAGTGAAACCTAAAAATTCAAACTGTTCCTGCAAACGAATGCTTCAACCTAGAAGAACAAAACTTGGGCATCCAAGTGGGAATGGTGTACTGATCATTACTTGAATGTATCATGAAGATTGGATGAAAAAATATATTTTGAGATTTCAGGAGACTCTAGTTTTTTGAAAGTTGGGCAACCCCTTTCAATATAAATGTTATTCGCCAGTCCCTGCTTTAGGCTACATCAAGAGGAAACAAACCTTAGAGATACAACGTAGAACTACTTTATTGTGTCAAGTTTCAAGAAGCTAGCACAAACCGTGTTTGATTTAGAGTTCTAGCTGCATCTGTCAATATAGGAGAAAACAGAGTGAAACCTAGAAATTCAAACTGTTACTGCAAACGAATGCATCAACCTAGGAGAACGAATCATGGGCATCCAAGTTTGATTGGTGTACTGCTCATTACTTGAAAGTATCATTAAGGTCGGAAAAAAAATATGTGTTGAGATTTCAGGAGACTCTAATTTTTTGGCAGCCTAACAACGCCTTTCATTGAAAGTGTTATTCGCCAGTCTGTGCTGAAGGCTACATCAAGAGGAAACAAACCTTAGGGATAGAATGTAGAACTACTTTATTGTGTCCAGTTTCAAGAAGCTAGCCCAAACCGTGTATGATTTAGAGTTTGAACTACATTTGTCATTATAGGAGAAAACAGAGTGAAACCTAAAAATTCAAACTGTTCCTGCAAACGAATGCTTCAACCTAGAAGAACAAAACTTGGGCATCCAAGTGGGAATGGTGTACTGATCATTACTTGAATGTATCATGAAGATTGGATGAAAAAATATATGTTGAGATTTCAGGAGACTCTAGTTTTTTGAAAGTTGGGCAACCCCTTTCAATATACGTGTTATTCGCCAGTCCCTGCTTTAGGCTACATCAAGAGGAAACAAACCTTAGAGATAGAACGTAGAACTACTTTATTGTGTCAAGTTTCAAGAAGCTAGCACAAACCGTGTTTGATGTAGAGTTCTAGCTGCATCTGTCAATATAGGAGAAAACAGAGTGAAACCTAGAAATTCAAACTGTTACTGCAAACGAATGCATCAACCTAGGAGAACGAATCATGGGCATCCAAGGTTGATTGGTGTACTGCTCATTACTTGAAAGTATCATTAAGGTCGGAAAAAAAATATGTGTTGAGATTTCAGGAGACTAGTTTTTTGACAGCCTAACAACGACTTTCATTGAAAGTGTTATTCGCCAGTCTGTGCTGAAGGCTACATCAAGAGGAAACAAACCTTAGGGATAGAATGTAGAACTACTTTATTGTGTCAAGTTTCAAGAAGCTAGCCCAAACCGTGTATGATTTAGAGTTTGAACTACATTTGTCATTATAGGAGAAAATAGAGTGAAACCTAAAAATTCAAACTGTTCCTGCAAACGAATGCTTCAACGTAGGAGAATGAAACTTGAGCGTCCAAGTGGGATTGGTGTACTGATCATTACTTGAAAGTATCATGAAGATTGGATGAAAAAATATATGTTGGGATTTCAGAAGACTCTAGTTTTTGGAATTTTGGCAACCCCTTTCAATAAAAGTGTTATTAGCCAGTCCCTGCATTAGGATACATCAAGAGGAAACAAACCTTAGAGATAGAACATAGAACTACAGTATTTTGTAGTTTCAAGAAGCTAGCACAAACCGTGTTTGATTTAGAGTTCGAACTGCATCTGTCAATATAGGACAAAACAGAGGGAAACCTAAAAATTCAAACTGTTACTGCAAACGATGCTTCAACCTAGGAGAACGAAACTTGGGCATCCAAGTTTGATTGGTGCACTGCTCATTACTTGAAAGTATCATGAAGTTCGGAAGAAAAAATATATGATGAGATTTCAGGAGACTGTAGTTTTTTGGCAGCCTAACAACGCCTTTCATTGAATGTGTTATTCGCCAGTCTCTGCTTAAGGCTACATCAAGAGGAAACAAACCTTAGGGATAGAACGTAGAACTACATTATTGTGTCATGTTTCATGTAGCTAGCACAAACCGTGTTTGATTTAAAGTTCTAACCTCATCTGTCTATATAGGAGAAAACAGAGTGAAACCTAAAAATTCAAACTGTTCCTGCAAACGAATGCTTCAACCTAGAAGAACAAAACTTGGGCATCCAAGTGGGAATGGTGTACTGATCATTACTTGAATGTATCATAAAGATTGGATGAAAAAATATATGTTGAGATTTCAGGAGACTCTAGTTTTTTGAAAGTTTGGCAACCCCTTGCAATATAAGTGTTATTCGCCATTCCATGCATTAGGCTACATCAAGAGGAAACAAACCTTAGAGATAGAACGTAGAACTACTTTATTGTGTCAAGTTTCAAGAAGCTAGCACAAACCGTGTTTGATTTAGAGTTCTAGCTGCATCTGTCAATATAGGAGAAAACAGAGTGAAACCTAGAAATTCAAACTGTTACTGCAAACGAATGCATCAACCTAGGAGAACAAAACTTGGGCATCCAAGTTTGATTGGTGTACTGCTCATTACTTGAAAGTATCATTAAGGTCGGAAAAAAAATATGTGTTGAGATTTCAGGAGACTCTAGTTTTTTGGCAGCCTAACAACGCCTTTCATTGAAAGTGTTATTCGCCAGTCTGTGCTGAAGGCTACATCAAGAGGAAACAAACCTTAGGGATAGAATGTAGAACTACTTTATTGTGTCAAGTTTCAAGAAGCTAGCCCAAACCGTGTATGATTTAGAGTTTGAACTACATTTGTCAATATAGGAGAAAACAGAGTGAAACCTAAAAATTCAAACTGTTCCTGCAAACGAATGCTTCAACGTAGGAGAATGAAACTTGAGCATCCAAGTGGGATTGGTGTACTGATCATTTCTTGAAAGTATCATGAAGATTGGATGAAAAAATATATGTTGAGATTTCAGAAGACTCTAGTTTTTGGAAGTTTGGCAACCCCTTTCAATAAAAGTGTTATTCACCAGTCCCTGCATTAGGCTACATCAAGAGGAAACAAACCTTAGAGATAGAACGTAGAACTACAGTATTTTGTAGTTTAAAGAAGCTAGCACAAACCGTGTTTGATTTAGAGTTCGAACTGCATCTGTCAATATAGGACAAAACAGAGTGAAACCTAAAAATTCAAACTGTTACTTCAAACGATGCTTCAACCTAGGAGAACGAAACTTGGGCATCCAAGTTTGATTGGTGCACTGCTCATTACTTGAAAGTATCATGAAGGTCGGAAGAAAAAATATATGATGAGATTTCAGGAGACTGTAGTTTTTTGGCAGCCTAACAACGCCTTTCATTGAATGTGTTATTCGCCAATCTCTGCTTAAGGCTACATCAAGAGGAAACAAACCTTAGGGATAGAACGTAGAACTACTTTATTGTGTCATGTTTCAAGTAGCTAGCACAAACCGTGTTTGATTTAAAGTTCTAACTGCATCTGTCAATATAGGAGAAAACAGAGTGAAACCTAAATATTCAAACTTTTCCTGCAAACGAATGCTTCAACCTAGAAGAACAAAACTTGGGCATCCAAGTGGGAATGGTGTACTGATCATTACTTGAATGTATCATGAAGATTGGATGAAAAAATATATGTTGAGATTTCAGAAGACCCTAGTTTTTTGAAAGTTTGGCAACCCTTTTCTATATAAGTGTTATTCGCCAGTCCCTGCTTTAGGCTACATCAAGAGGAAACAAACCTAAGAGATAGAACGTAGAACTATTTTATTATGTCAAGTTTCAAGAAGCTAGCGCAAACCGTGTTTGATTTAGAGTTCTAGCTGCATCTGTCAATATAGGAGAAAACAGAGTGAGACCTAGAAATTCAAACTGTTACTGCAAACGAATGCATCAACCTAGGAGAACGAAACTTGGGCATCCAAGTTTGATTGGTGTACTGCTCATTACTTGAAAGTATCATTAAGGTCGGAAAAAAAATATGTTTTGAGATTTCAGGAGACTCTAGTTTTTTGGCAGCCTAACAACGCCTTTCATTGAAAGTGTTATTCGCCAGCCTGTGCTGAAGGCTACATCAAGAGGAAGCAAACCTTAGGGATAGAATGTAGAACTACTTTATTGTGTCAAGTTTCAAGAAGGTAGCCCAAACCATGTATGATTTAGAGTTTGAACTGCATTTGTCAATATAGGAGAAAACAGAGTGAAACCTAAAAATTCAAACTGTTCCTGCAAACGAATGCTTCAATGTAGGAGAATGAAACTTGAGCATCCAAGTGGGATTGGTGTACTGATCATTCCTTGAAAGTATCATGAAGATTGGATGAAAAAATATATGTTGAGATTTCAGAAGACTCTAGTTTTTGGAAGTTTGGCAACCCCTTTCAATAAAAGTGTTATTCGCCAGTCCCTACATTAGGCTACATCAAGAGGAAACAAACCTTAGAGATAGAACGTAGAACTACAGTATTTTGTAGTTTCAAGAAGCTAGCACAAACCGTGTTTGATTTAGAGTTAGAACTGCATCTGTCAATATAGGACAAAATGAGTGAAACCTAAAAATTCAAACTGTTACTGCAAACGAATGCTTCAACCTAGAAGAACAAATCTTGGGCATCCAAGTGGGAATGGTTTACTGATCATTACTTGAATGTATCATGAAGATTGGATGAAAAAATATATGTTGAGATTTCAGGAGACTCTATTTTTTTGAAAGTTGGGCAACCCCTTTCAATATAAGTGTTACTCGCCAGTCCCTGCTTTAACTACATCAAGAGGAAACAAACCTTAGAGATAGAACGTAGAACTACTTTATTTTGTCAAGTTTCAAGAAGCTAGCACAAACCGTGTTTGATTTAGAGTTCTAGCTGCATCTGTCAATATAGGAGAAAACAGAGTGAAACCTAGAAATTCAAACTGTTACTGCAAAAGAATGCATCAACTTGGAGAACAAAACTTGGGCATCCAAGTTTGATTGGTGTACTGGTCATTACTTGAAAGTATCATTAAGGTTGGAAAAAAAATATGTGTTGAGATTTCAGAAGACTCTTGTTTTTTTGCAGCCTAACAACGCCTTTCATTGAAAGTGTTATTCGCCAGTCTGTGCTGAAGGCTACATCAAGAGGAAACAAACCTTAGGGATAGAATGTAGAACTGCTTTATTGTGTCAAGTTTCAAGAAGCTAGCCCAAACCGTGTATGATTTACAGTTTGAACTACATTTGTCAATATAGGAGAAAACAGAGTGAAACCTAAAAATTCAAACTGTTCCTGCAAACGAATGCTTCAACGTAGGAGAATGAAACTTGAGCATCCAAGTGGGATTGGTGTACTGATCATTACTTGAAAGTATCATGAAGATTGGATGAAAAAATATATGTTGAGATTTCAGAAGACTCTAGTTTTTGGAAGTTTGGCAACCCCTTTCAATAAAAGTGTTATCCGCCAATCCCTGCATTAGGCTACATCAAGAGGAAACAAAAATTAGAGATAGAACCTAGAACTACAGTATTTTGTCAAGTTTCAAGAAGCTAGCACAAACCGTGTTTGATTTAGAGTTCGAACTGCATCTGTCAATATAGGACAAAACAGAGTGAAACCTAAAAATTCAAACGCTTCCTGCAAACGAATGCTTCAACCTAGGAGAACGAAACTAGGGCATCCAAGTTTGATTGGTGCACTGCTCATTACTTGAAAGTATCATGAAGGTCGGAAGAAAAAATATGTGATGAGATTTCAGGAGACTGTAGTTTTTTGGCAGCCTAACAACGCCTTTCATTGAATGTGTTATTCGCCAGTCTCTACTTAAGGCTACATCAAGAGGAAACAAACCTTAGGGATAGAACGTAGAACTACTTTATTGTGTCATGTTTCAAGTAGCTAGCACAAACCGTGTTTGATTTAAAGTTCTAACTGCATCTGTCAATATAGGAGAAAACAGAGTGAAACCTAAAAATTCAAACTGTTCCTGCAAACGAATGGTTCAACCTAGAAGAACAAAACTTGGGCATCCAGTGGGAATGGTGTACTGATCATTACTTGAATGTATCATGAAGATTGGATGAAAAAATATATGTTGAGATTTCAGGAGACTCTAGTTTTTTGAAAGTTGTGCAACCCCTTTCAATATAAGTGTTATTCGCCAGTCCCTGCTTTAGGCTACATCAAGAGGAAACAAACCTTAGAGATAGAACGTAGAACTACTTTATTGTGTCAAGTTTCAAGAAGCTAGCCCAAACCGTGTTTGATTTAGAGTTCTAGCTGCATCTGTCAATATAGGAGAAAACAGAGTGAAACCTAGAAATTCAAACTGTTACTGCAAACGAATGCATCAACCTAGGAGAACGAAACTTGGGCATCCAAGTTTGATTGGTGTACTGCTCATTACTTGAAAGTATCATTAAGGTCGGAAAAAAAATATGTGTTAAGATTTCAGGAGACTCTAGTTTTTTGGCAGCCTAACAACGCCTTTCATTGAAAGTGTTATTCGCCAGTCTGTGCTGAAGGCTACATCAAGAGGAAACAAACCTTAGGGATAGAATGTAGTACTATTTTATTGTGTCAAGTTTCAAGAAGCTAGCCCAAACCGTGTATGATTTAGAGTTTGAACTACATTTGTCAATATAGGAGAAAACAGAGTGAAACCTAAAAATTCAAACTGTTCCTGCAAACGAATGCTTCAACGTAGGAGAATGAAACTTGAGCATCCAAGTGGGATTGGTGTACTGATCATTACTTGAAAGTATCATGAAGATTGGATGAAAAAATATTTGTTGAGATTTCAGAAGACTCTAGTTTTTGGAAGTTTGGCAACCCCTTTCAATAAAAGTGTTATTCGCCAGTCCCTGCATTACGCTACATCAAGAGGAAACAAACCTTAGAGATACAACGTAGAACTACAGTATTTTGTAGTTTCAAGAAGCTAGCACAAACCGTGTTTGATTTAGAGTTCGAACTGCATCTGTCAATATAGGACAAAACAGAGTGAAACCTAAAAATTCAAACGCTTCCTGCAAACGAATGCTTCAACCTAGGAGAACGAAACTTAGGCATCCAAGTTTGATTGGTGCACTGCTCATTACTTGAAAGTATCATGAAGGTCGGAAGTAAAAATATATGATGAGATTTCAGGAGACTGTAGTTTTTTGGCAGCCTAACAACGCCTTTCATTTAATGTGTTATTCCCCGTCTCTGCTTAAGGCTACATCAAGAGAAAACAAACCTTAGGGATAGAACGTAGAACTACTTTATTGTGTCATGTTTCAAGTAGCTAGCACAAACCGTGTTTGATTTAAAGTTCTAACTGCATCTGTCAATATAGGAGAAAACAGAGTGAAACCTAAAAATTCAAACTGTTCCTGCAAATGAATGCTTCAACCTAGAAGAACAAAACTTGGGCATCCAAGTGGGAATGGTGTACTGATCATTACTTAAATGTATCATAAAGATTGGATTAAAAAATATATGTTGAGATTTCAGGAGACTCTAGTTTTTTGAAAGTTTGGCAACCCCTTTCAATATAAGCGTTACTCGCCAGTCCCTGCTTTAGGCTACATCAAGAGGAAACAAACCTTAGAGGTAGAACATAGAACTACTCTATTGTGTCAAGTTTCAAGAAGCTAGCACAAACCGTGTTTGATTTAGAGTTCTAGCTGCATCTGTCAATATAGGAGAAAACAGAGTGAAACCTAGAAATTCAAACTGTTACTGCAAACGAATGCATCAACCTAGGAGAACGAAACTTGGGCATCCAAGTTTGATTGGTGTACTGCAAATTACTTGAAAGTATCATTAAGGTCGGAAAAAAAATATGTGTTGAGATTTCAGGAGACTCTAGTTTTTTGGCAGCCTAACAACGCCTTTCATTGAAAGTGTTATTCGCCAGTCTGTGCTGAAGGCTACATCAAGAGGAAACAATCCTTAGGGATAGAACGTAGAACTACTCTATTGTGTCAAGTTTCAAGAAGCTAGCCCAAACCGTGTTTGATTTAGAGTTCTAGCTGCATCTGTCAATATAGGAGAAAACAGAGTGAAACCTAGAAATTCAAACTGTTCCTGCAAACGAATGCATCAACCTAGGAGAAGGAAACTTGGGCATCCAAGTTTGATTGGTGAACTGCTAATTACTTGAAAGTATCATTAAGGTCGGAAAAAAAATATCTGTTCAGATTTCAGGAGACTCTAGATTTTTGGCAGCCTAACAACGCCTTTCATTGAAAGTGTTATTCGCCAGTCTGTGCTGAAGGCTACATCAAGAGGAATCAATCCTTAGGGATAGAATGTAGAACTACTTTATTGTGTCAAGTTTCAAGAAGCTAGCCCAAACCGTGTATGATTTAGAGTTTGAACTACGTTTGTCAATATAGGAAAAAACAGAGTGAAACCTAAAAATTCAAACTGTTCCTGCAAACGAATGCTTCAACGTAGGAGAATGAAACTTGAGCATCCAAGTGGGATTGGTGTACTTATCATTACTTGAAAGTATCATGAAGATTGGATTAAAAAATATATGTTGAGAATTCAGAAGACTCTAGTTTTTGGAAGTTTGGCAACCCCTTTCAATAAAAGTGTTATCCGCCAATCCCTGCATTAGGCTACATCAAGAGGAAACAAACCTTAGAGATAGAACGTAGAACTACAGTATTTTGTTATGTTTCAAGAAGCTAGCACAAACCGTGTTTGATTTAGAGTTCGAACTGCATCTGTCAATATAGGAAAAAACAGAGTGAAACCTAAAAATTCAAACGCTTCCTGCAAACGAATGCTTCAACCTAGGAGAACGAAACTTGGGCATCCAAGTTTGATTGGTGCACTGCTCATTACTTGAAAGTATCATGAAGGTCGGAAGAAAAAATATATGATGAGATTTCAGGAGACTGTAGTTTTTTGGCAGCCTAACAACGCCTTTCATTGAATGTGTTATTCCCCGTCTCTGCTTAAGGCTACATCAAGAGGAAACAAACCTTAGGGATAGAACGTAGAACTACTTTATTGTGTCATGTTTCAAGTAGCTAGCACAAACCGTGTTTGATTTAAAGTTCTAACTGCATCTGTCAATATAGGAGAAAACAGAGTGAAACCTAAAAATTCAAACTGTTCCTGCAAACGAATGCTTCAAGCTAGAAGAACAAAACTTGGGCATCCAAGTGGGAATGGTGTACTGATCATTACTTAAATGTATCATGAAGATTGGATGAAAAAATATATGTTGAGATTTCAGGAGACTCTAGTTTTTTGAAAGTTTGGCAACCCCTTTCAATATAAGTGTTACTCGCCAGTCCCTGCTTTCGGCTACATCAAGAGGAAACAAACCTTAGAGATAGAACGTAGAACTACTCTATTGTGTCAAGTTTCAAGAAGCTAGCACAAACCGTGTTTGATTTAGAGTTCTAGCTGCATCTGTCAATATAGGAGAAAACAGAGTGAAACCTAGAAATTCAAACTGTTACTGCAAACGAATGCATCAACCTAGGAGAACGAAACTTGGGCATCCAAGTTTGATTGGTGTACTGCTCATTACTTGAAAGTATCATTAAGTTCGGACAAAAAATATGTTTTGAGATTTCAGGAGACTCTAGTTTTTTGGCAGCCTAACAACGCCTTTCAATGAAAGTGTTATTCGCCAGTCTGTGCTGAAGGCTACATAAAGAGGAAACAATCCTTAGGGATAGAATGTAGAACTACTTTATTGTGTCAAGTTTCAAGAAGCTAGCCCAAACCGTGTATGATTTAGAGTTTGACTACATTTGTCAATATAGGAGAAAACAGAGTGAAACCTAAAAATTCAAACTGTTCCTGCGAATGAATGCTTCAACGTAGGAGAATGAAACTTGAGCATCCAAGTGGGATTGGTGTACTGATCATTAATTGAAAGTATCATGAAGATTGGATGAAAAAATATATGTTGAGATTTCAGAAGACTCTAGTTTTTGGAAGTTTGGCAACCCCTTTCAATAAAAGTGTTATTCGCCAGTCCCTGCATTAGGCTACATCAAGAGGAAACAAACCTTAGAGATAGAACGTAGAACTACAGTATTTTGTCAAGTTTCAAAAAGCTAGCAAAAACCTTGTTTGATTTAGAGTTCGAACTGCATCTGTCAATATAGGACAAAACAGAGTGAAACCTAAAAATTCAAACGCTTCCTGCCAACGAATGCTTCAACCTAGGAGAACGAAACTTGGGCATCCAAGTTTGATTATTGCACTGCTCATGACTTGAAAGTATCATGAAGGTCGGAAGAAAAAATATATGATGAGTTTTCAGGAGACTGTAGTTTTTTGGCAGCCTAACAACGCCTTTCATTGAATGTGTTATTCGCCAGTCTCTGCTTAAGGCTACATCAAGAGGAAACAAACCTTAGAGATAGAACGTAGAACTACTTTATTGTGTCAAGTTTCAAGAAGCTAGCACAAACCGTGTTTGATTTAGAGTTCTAGCTGCATCTGTCAATATAGGAGAAAACAGAGGGAAACCTAGAAATTCAAACTGTTACTGCAAACGAATGCATCAACCTAGGAGAACGAAACTTGGGCATCCAAGTTTGATTGGTGTACTGCTCATTACTTGAAAGTATCATTTAGGTCGGAAAAAAAAATATGTGTTGAGATTTCAGGAGACTCTAGTTTTTTGGCAGCCTAACAACGCCTTTCATTGAAAGTGTTATTCGCCAGTCTGTGCTGAACGCTACACCAAGAGGAAAAAAAACCTTAGGGATAGAATGTAGAACTACTTTATTGTGTCAAGTTTCATAAAGCTAGCCCAAACCGTGTATGATTTAGAGTTTGAACTACATTTGTCAATATAGGAGAAAACAGAGTGAAACCTAAAAATTCAAACTGTTCCTGCAAACGAATGCTTCAACGTAGGAGAATGAAACTTGAGCATCCAAGTGGGATTGGTGTACTGATCATTACTTGAAAGTATCATGAAGATTGGATTAAAAAATATATGTTGAGATTTCAGAAGACTCTAGTTTTTGGAAGTTTGGCAACCCCTTTCAATTAAAGTGTTATTCGCCAGTCCCTGCATTAGGCTACATCAAGAGGAAACAAACCTTTGCGATAGAACGTAGAACTACAGTATTTTGTCAAGTTTCAAGAAGCTAGCACAAACCGTGTTTGATTTAGAGTTCGAACTGCATCTGTCAATATAGGACAAAACAGAGTGAAACCTAAAAATTCAAACTGTTCCTGCAAGCGAATGCTTCAACCTAGGAGAACGAAACTTGGGCATCCAAGCTTGATTGTTGCACTGCTCATTACTTGAAAGTATCATGAAGGTCGGAAGAAAAAATATATGATGAGATTTCAGGAGACTGTTGTTTTTTGGCAGCCTAACAACGCCTTTCATTGAATGTGTTATTCCCCGTCTCTGCTTAAGGCTACATCAAGAGGAAACAAACCTTAGGGATAGAACTTAGAACTACTTTATTGTGTCATGTTTCAAGTAGCTAGCACAAACCGTGTTTGATTTAAAGTTCTAACTGCATCTGTCAATATAGGAGAAAATAGAGTGAAACCTAAAAATTCAAACTGTTCCTGCAAACGAATGCTTCAACCTAGAAGAACAAAACTTGGGCATCCAAGTGGGAATGGTGTACTGATCATTACTTAAATGTATCATGAAGATTGGATGAAAAAATATATGTTGAGATTTCAGGAGACTCTAGTTTTTTGAAAGTTTGGCAACCCCTTTCAATATAAGTGTTACTCGCCAGTCCCTGCTTTAGGCTACATCAAGAGGAAACAAACCTTAGAGGTAGAACATAGAACTACTCTATTGTGTCAAGTTTCAAGAAGCTAGCACAAACCGTGTTTGATTTAGAGTTCTAGCTGCATCTGTCAATATAGGAGAAAACAGAGTGAAACCTAGAAATTCAAACTGTTACTGCAAACGAATGCATCAACCTAGGAGAACGAAACTTGGGCATCCAAGTTTGATTGGTGTACTGCTAATTACTTGAAAGTATCATTAAGTTCGGACAAAAAATATGTTTTGAGATTTTAGGAGACTCTAGTTTTTTGGCAGCCTAACAACGCCTTTCATTGAAAGTGTTATTCGCCATTCTGTGCTGAAGGCTACATAAAGAGGAAACAATCCTTAGGGATAGAATGTAGAACTACTTTATTGTGTCAAGTTTCAAGAAGGTAGCCCAAACCGTGTATGATTTAGAGTTTGACTACATTTGTCGATATAGGAGAAAACAGAGTGAAACCTAAAAATTCAAACTGTTCCTGCGAATGAATGCTTCAACGTAGGAGAATGAAACTTGAGCATCCAAGTGGGATTGGTGTACTGATCATTAATTGAAAGTATCATGAAGATTGGATGAAAAAATATATGTTGAGATTTCAGAAGACTCTAGTTTTTGGAAGTTTGGCAACCCCTTTCAATAAAAGTGTTATTCGCCAGTCCCTGCATTAGGCTACATCAAGAGGAAACAAACCTTAGAGATAGAACGTAGAACTACAGTATTTTGTCAAGTTTCAAGAAGCTAGCACAAACCGTGTTTGATTTAGAGTTCTAGCTGCATCTGTCAATATAGGAGAAAACAGAGGGAAACCTAGAAATTCAAACTGTTACTGCAAACGAATGCATCAACCTAGGAGAACGAAACTTGGGCATCCAAGTTTGATTATTGCACTGCTCATTACTTGAAAGTATCATGAAGGTCGGAAGAAAAAATATATGATGAGTTTTCAGGAGACTGTAGTTTTTTGGCAGCCTAACAACGCCTTTCATTGAATGTGTTATTCGCCAGTCTCTGCTTAAGGCTACATCAAGAGGAAACAAACCTTAGAGATAGAACGTCGAAGTACTTTATTGTGTCAAGTTTCAAGAAGCTAGCACAAACCGTGTTTGATTTAGAGTTCTAGCTGCATCTGTCAATATAGGAGAAAACAGAGGGAAACCTAGAAATTCAAACTGTTACTGCAAACGAATGCATCAACCTAGGAGAACGAAACTTGGGCATCCAAGTTTGATTGGTGTACTGCTCATTACTTGAAAGTATCATTTAGGTCGGAAAAAAAAATATGTGTTGAGATTTCAGGAGACTCTAGTTTTTTGGCAGCCTAACAACGCCTTTCATTGAAAGTGTTATTCGCCAGTCTGTGCTGAACGCTACACCAAGAGGAAAAAAACCTTAGGGATAGAATGTAGAACTACTTTATTGTGTCAAGTTTCAAGAAGCTAGCCCAAACCGTGTATGATTTAGAGTTTGAACTACATTTGTCAATATAGGAGAAAACAGAGTGAAACCTAAAAATTCAAACTGTTCCTGCAAACGAATGCTTCAACGTAGGAGAATGAAACTTGAGCATCCAAGTGGGATTGGTGTACTGATCATTACTTGAAAGTATCATGAAGATTGGATTAAAAAATATATGTTGAGATTTCAGAAGACTCTAGTTTTTGGAAGTTTGGCAACCCCTTTCAATTAAAGTGTTATTCGCCAGTCCCTGCATTAGGCTACATCAAGAGGAAACAAACCTTTGCGATAGAACGTAGAACTACAATATTTTGTCAAGTTTCAAGAAGCTAGCACAAACCGTGTTTGATTTAGAGTTTGAACTGCATCTGTCAATATAGGACAAAACAGAGTGAAACCTAAAAATTCAAACTGTTCCTGCAAGCGAATGCTTCAACCTAGGAGAACGAAACTTGGGCATCCAAGCTTGATTGTTGCACTGCTCATTACTTGAAAGTATCATGAAGGTCGGAAGAAAAAATATATGATGAGATTTCAGGAGACTGTAGTTTTTTGGCAGCCTAACAACGCCTTTCATTGAATGTGTTATTCCCCGTCTCTGCTTAAGGCTACATCAAGAGGAAACAAACCTTAGGGATAGAACTTAGAACTACTTTATTGTGTCATGTTTCAAGTAGCTAGCACAAACCGTGTTTGATTTAAAGTTCTAACTGCATCTGTCAATATAGGAGAAAACAGAGTGAAACCTAAAAATTCAAACTGTTCCTGCAAACGAATGCTTCAACCTAGAAGAACAAAACTTGGGCATCCAAGTGGGAATGGTGTACTGATCATTACTTAAATGTATCATGAAGATTGGATGAAAAAATATATGTTGAGATTTCAGGAGACCCTAGTTTTTTGAAAGTTTGCCAACCCCTTTCAATATAAGTGTTACTCGCCAGTCCCTGCTTTCGGCTACATTAAGAGGAAACAAACCTTAGAGATAGAACGTAGAACTACTCTATTGTGTCAAGTTTCAAGAAGCTAGCCCAAACCGTGTTTGATTTAGAGTTCTAGCTGCATCTGTCAATATAGGAGAAAACAGAGTGAAACCTAGAAATTCAAACTGTTACTGCAAACGAATGCATCAACCTAGGAGAACGAAACTTGGGCATCCAAGTTTGATTGGTGTACTGCTCATTACTTGAAAGTATCATTAAGTTCGGACAAAAAATATGTTTTGAGATTTTAGGAGACTCTAGTTTTTTGGCAGCCTAACAACGCCTTTCATTGAAAGTGTTATTCGCCAGTCTGTGCTGAAGGCTACATAAAGAGGAAACAATCCTTAGGGATAGAATGTAGAACTACTTTATTGTGTCAAGTTTCAAGAAGGTAGCCCAAACCGTGTATGATTTAGAGTTTGACTACATTTGTCAATATAGGAGAAAACAGAGTGAAACCTAAAAATTCAAACTGTTCCTGCAAATGAATGCTTCAACGTAGGAGAATGAAACTTGAGCATCCAAGTGGGATTGGTGTACTGATCATTAATTGAAAGTATCATGAAGATTGGATGAAAAAATATATGTTGAGATTTCAGAAGACTCTAGTTTTTGGAAGTTTGGCAACCCCTTTCAATAAAAGTGTTATTCGCCAGTCCCTGCATTAGGCTACATCAAGAGGAAACAAACCTTAGAGATAGAACGTAGAACTACAGTATTTTGTCAAGTTTCAAAAAGCTAGCAAAAACCTTGTTTGATTTAGATTTCGAACTGCATCTGTCAATATAGGACAAAACAGAGTGAAACCTAAAAATTCAAACACTTCCTGCCAACGAATGCTTCAACCTAGGAGAACGAAACTTGGGCATCCAAGTTTGATTATTGCACTGCTCATTACTTGAAAGTATCATGAAGGTCGGAAGAAAAAATATATGATGAGTTTTCAGGAGACTGTAGTTTTTTGGCAGCCTAACAACGCCTTTCATTGAATGTGTTATTCGCCAGTCTCTGCTTAAGGCTACATCAAGAGGAAACAAACCTTAGAGATAGAACGTAGAACTACTTTATTGTGTCAAGTTTCAAGAAGCTAGCACAAACCGTGTTTGATTTAGAGTTCTAGCTGCATCTGTCAATATAGGAGAAAACAGAGGGAAACCTAGAAATTCAAACTGTTACTGCAAACGAATGCATCAACCTAGGAGAACGAAACTTGGGCATCCAAGTTTGATTGGTGTACTGCTCATTACTTGAAAGTATCATTTAGGTCGGAAAAAAAAATATGTGTTGAGATTTCAGGAGACTCTAGTTTTTTGGCAGCCTAACAACACCTTTCATTGAACGTGTTATTCGCCAGTCTGTGCTGAATGCTACACCAAGAGGAAAAAAACCTTAGGGATAGAATGTAGAACTACTTTATTGTGTCAAGTTTCAAGAAGCTAGCCCAAACCGTGTATGATTTAGAGTTTGAACTACATTTGTCAATATAGGAGAAAACAGAGTGAAACCTAAAAATTCAAACTGTTCCTGCAAACGAATGCTTCAACGTAGGAGAATGAAACTTGAGCATCCAAGTGGGATTGGTGTACTGATCATTACTTGAAAGTATCATGAAGATTGGATTAAAAAATATATGTTGAGATTTCAGAAGACTCTAGTTTTTGGAAGTTTGGCAACCCCTTTCAATTAAAGTGTTATTCGCCAGTCCCTGCATTAGGCTACATCAAGAGGAAACAAACCTTTGCGATAGAACGTAGAACTACAGTATTTTGTCAAGTTTCAAGAAGCTAGCACAAACCGTGTTTGATTTAGAGTTCGAACTGCATCTGTCAATATAGGACAAAACAGAGTGAAACCTAAAAATTCAAACTGTTCCTGCAAGCGAATGCTTCAACCTAGGAGAACGAAACTTGGGCATCCAAGCTTGATTGTTGCACTGCTCATTACTTGAAAGTATCATGAAGGTCGGAAGAAAAAATATATGATGAGATTTCAGGAGACTGTTGTTTTTTGGCAGCCTAACAACGCCTTTCATTGAATGTGTTATTCCCCGTCTCTGCTTAAGGCTACATCAAGAGGAAACAAACTTTAGGGATAGAACTTAGAACTACTTTATTGTGTCATGTTTCAAGTAGCTAGCACAAACCGTGTTTGATTTAAAGTTCTAACTGCATCTGTCAATATAGGAGAAAACAGAGTGAAACCTAAAAATTCAAACTGTTCCTGCAAACGAATGCTTCAACCTAGAAGAACAAAACTTGGGCATCCAAGTGGGAATGGTGTACTGATCATTACTTAAATGTATCATGAAGATTGGATGAAAAAATATATGTTGAGATTTCAGGAGACTCTAGTTTTTTGAAAGTTTGGCAACCCCTTTCATTATAAGTGTTACTCGCCAGTCCCTGCTTTAGGCTACATCAAGAGGAAACAAACCTTAGAGGTAGAACATAGAACTACTCTATTGTGTCAAGTTTCAAGAAGCTAGCACAAACCGTGTTTGATTTAGAGTTCTAGCTGCATCTGTCAATATAGGAGAAAACAGAGTGAAACCTAGAAATTCAAACTGTTACTGCAAACGAATGCATCAACCTAGGAGAACGAAACTTTTGCATCCAAGTTTGATTGGTGTACTGCTAATTACTTGAAAGTATCATTAAGGTCGGAAAAAAAATATGTGTTGAGATTTCAGGAGACTCTAGTTTTTTGGCAGCCTAACAACGCCTTTCATTGAAAGTGTTATTCGCCAGTCTGTGCTGAATGCTACATCAAGAGGAAACAATCCTTAGGGATAGAACGTAGAAGTACTCTATTGTGTCAAGTTTCAAGAAGCTAGCCCAAACCGTGTTTGATTTAGAGTTCTAGCTGCATCTGTCAATATAGGAGAAAACAGAGTGAAACCTAGAAATTCAAACTGTTACTGCAAACGAATGCATCAACCTAGGAGAACGAAACTTGGGCATCCAAGTTTGATTGGTGAACTGCTCATTACTTGAAAGTATCATTAAGGTCGGAAAAAAAATATGTGTTCAGATTTCAGGAGACTCTAGATTTTTGGCAGCCTAACAACGCCTTTCATTGAAAGTGTTATTCGCCAGTCTGTGCTGAAGGCTACATCAAGAGGTATCAATCCTTAGGGATAGAATGTAGAACTACTTTATTGTGTCAAGTTTCAAGAAGGTAGCCCAAACCGTGTATGATTTAGAGTTTGACTACATTTGTCAATATAGGAGAAAACAGAGTGAAACCTAAAAATTCAAACTGTTCCTGCAAATGAATGCTTCAACGTAGGAGAATGAAACTTGAGCATCCAAGTGGGATTGGTGTACTGATCATTAATTGAAAGTATCATGAAGATTGGATGAAAAAATATATGTTGAGATTTCAGAAGACTCTAGTTTTTGGAAGTTTGGCAACCCCTTTCAATAAAAGTGTTATTCGCCAGTCCCTGCATTAGGCTACATCAAGAGGAAACAAACCTTAGAGATAGAACGTAGAACTACAGTATTTTGTCAAGTTTCAAAAAGCTAGCAAAAACCTTGTTTGATTTAGATTTCGAACTGCATCTGTCAATATAGGACAAAACAGAGTGAAACCTAAAAATTCAAACACTTCCTGCCAACGAATGCTTCAACCTAGGAGAACGAAACTTGGGCATCCAAGTTTGATTATTGCACTGCTCATTACTTGAAAGTATCATGAAGGTCGGAAGAAAAAATATATGATGAGTTTTCAGGAGACTGTAGTTTTTTGGCAGCCTAACAACGCCTTTCATTGAATGTGTTATTCGCCAGTCTCTGCTTAAGGCTACATCAAGAGGAAACAAACCTTAGAGATAGAACGTAGAACTACTTTATTGTGTCAAGTTTCAAGAAGCTAGCACAAACCGTGTTTGATTTAGAGTTCTAGCTGCATCTGTCAATATAGGAGAAAACAGAGGGAAACCTAGAAATTCAAACTGTTACTGCAAACGAATGCATCAACCTAGGAGAACGAAACTTGGGCATCCAAGTTTGATTGGTGTACTGCTCATTACTTGAAAGTATCATTTAGGTCGGAAAAAAAAATATGTGTTGAGATTTCAGGAGACTCTAGTTTTTTGGCAGCCTAACAACGCCTTTCATTGAACGTGTTATTCGCCAGTCTGTGCTGAACGCTACACCAAGAGGAAAAAAACCTTAGGGATAGAATGTAGAACTACTTTATTGTGTCAAGTTTCAAGAAGCTAGCCCAAACCGTGTATGATTTAGAGTTTGAACTACATTTGTCAATATAGGAGAAAACAGAGTGAAACCTAAAAATTCAAACTGTTCCTGCAAACGAATGCTTCAACGTAGGAGAATGAAACTTGAGCATCCAAGTGGGATTGGTGTACTGATCATTACTTGAAAGTATCATGAAGATTGGATTAAAAAATATATGTTGAGATTTCAGAAGACTCTAGTTTTTGGAAGTTTGGCAACCCCTTTCAATTAAAGTGTTATTCGCCAGTCCCTGCATTAGGCTACATCAAGAGGAAACAAACCTTTGCGATAGAACGTAGAACTACAGTATTTTGTCAAGTTTCAAGAAGCTAGCACAAACCGTGTTTGATTTAGAGTTCGAACTGCATCTGTCAATATAGGACAAAACAGAGTGAAACCTAAAAATTCAAACTGTTCCTGCAAGCGAATGCTTCAACCTAGGAGAACGAAACTTGGGCATCCAAGCTTGATTGTTGCACTGCTCATTACTTGAAAGTATCATGAAGGTCGGAAGAAAAAATATATGATGAGATTTCAGGAGACTGTTGTTTTTTGGCAGCCTAACAACGCCTTTCATTGAATGTGTTATTCCCCGTCTCTGCTTAAGGCTACATCAAGAGGAAACAAACTTTAGGGATAGAACTTAGAACTACTTTATTGTGTCATGTTTCAAGTAGCTAGCACAAACCGTGTTTGATTTAAAGTTCTAACTGCATCTGTCAATATAGGAGAAAACAGAGTGAAACCTAAAAATTCAAACTGTTCCTGCAAACGAATGCTTCAACCTAGAAGAACAAAACTTGGGCATCCAAGTGGGAATGGTGTACTGATCATTACTTAAATGTATCATGAAGATTGGATGAAAAAATATATGTTGAGATTTCAGGAGACTCTAGTTTTTTGAAAGTTTGGCAACCCCTTTCATTATAAGTGTTACTCGCCAGTCCCTGCTTTAGGCTACATCAAGAGGAAACAAACCTTAGAGGTAGAACATAGAACTACTCTATTGTGTCAAGTTTCAAGAAGCTAGCACAAACCGTGTTTGATTTAGAGTTCTAGCTGCATCTGTCAATATAGGAGAAAACAGAGTGAAACCTAGAAATTCAAACTGTTACTGCAAACGAATGCATCAACCTAGGAGAACGAAACTTTTGCATCCAAGTTTGATTGGTGTACTGCTAATTACTTGAAAGTATCATTAAGGTCGGAAAAAAAATATGTGTTGAGATTTCAGGAGACTCTAGTTTTTTGGCAGCCTAACAACGCCTTTCATTGAAAGTGTTATTCGCCAGTCTGTGCTGAATGCTACATCAAGAGGAAACAATCCTTAGGGATAGAACGTAGAAGTACTCTATTGTGTCAAGTTTCAAGAAGCTAGCCCAAACCGTGTTTGATTTAGAGTTCTAGCTGCATCTGTCAATATAGGAGAAAACAGAGTGAAACCTAGAAATTCAAACTGTTACTGCAAACGAATGCATCAACCTAGGAGAACGAAACTTGGGCATCCAAGTTTGATTGGTGAACTGCTCATTACTTGAAAGTATCATTAAGGTCGGAAAAAAAATATGTGTTCAGATTTCAGGAGACTCTAGATTTTTGGCAGCCTAACAACGCCTTTCATTGAAAGTGTTATTCGCCAGTCTGTGCTGAAGGCTACATCAAGAGGTATCAATCCTTAGGGATAGAATGTAGAACTACTTTATTGTGTCAAGTTTCAAGAAGCTAGCCCAAACCGTGTATGATTTAGAGTTTGAACTATATTTGTCAATATAGGAAAAAACAGAGTGAAACCTAAAAATTCAAACTGTTCCTGCAAACGAATGCTTCAACGTAGGAGAATGAAACCTGAGCATCCAAGTGGGATTGGTGTACTTATCATTACTTGAAAGTATCATGAAGATTGGATTAAAAAATATATGTTGAGATTTCAGAAGACTCTAGTTTTTGGAAGTTTGGCAACCCCTTTCAATAAAAGTGTTATCCGCCAATCCCTGCATTAGGCTACGTCAAGAGGAAACAAACCTTAGAGATAGAACGTAGAACTACAGTATTTTGTCAAGTTTCAAGAAGCTAGCACAAACCGTGTTTGATTTAGAGTTCGAACTGCATCTGTCAATATAGGAAAAAACAGAGTGAAACCTAAAAATTCAAACGTTTCCTGCAAACGAATGCTTCAACCTAGAAGAACGAAATTTGGGCATCCAAGTTTGATTGGTGCACTGCTCATTACTTGAAAGTATCATGAAGGTCGGAAGAAAAAATATATGATGAGATTTCAGGAGACTGTAGTTTTTTGGCAGCCTAACAATGCCTTTCATTGAATGTGTTATTCCCCGTCTCTGCTTAAGGCTACATCAAGAGGAAACAAACCTTAGGGATAGAACGTAGAACTACTTTATTGTGTCATGTTTCAAGTAGCTAGCACAAACCGTGTTTGATTTAAAGTTCTAATTGCATCTGTCAATATAGGAGAAAACAGAGTGAAACCTAAAAATTCAAACTCTTCCTGCAAACGAATGCTTCAACCTAGAAGAACAAAACTTGGGCATCCAAGTGGGAATGGTGTACTGATCATTACTTAAATGTATCATGAAGGTTGGATGAAAAAATATATGTTGAGATTTCAGGAGACTCTAGTTTTTTGAAAGTTTGGCAACCCCTTTCAATATAAGTGTTACTCGCCAGTCCCTGCTTTCGGCTACATCAAGAGGAAACAAACCTTAGAGATAGAACGTAGAACTACTCTATTGTGTCAAGTTTCAAGAAGCTAGCACAAACCGTGTTTGATTTAGAGTTCTAGCTGCATCTGTCAATATAGGAGAAAACAGAGTGAAACCTAGAAATTCAAACTGTTACTGCAAACGAATGCATCAACCTAGGAGAACGAAACTTGGGCATCCAAGATTGATTGGTGTACTGCTCATTACTTGAAAGTATCATTAAGTTCGGACAAAAAATATGTTGTGAGATTTCAGGAGACTCTAGTTTTTTGGCAGCCTAACAACGCCTTTCATTGAAAGTGTTATTCGCCAGTCTGTGCTGAAGGCTACATAAAGAGGAAACAATCCTTAGGGATAGAATGTAGAACTACTTTATTGTGTCAAGTTTCAAGAAGGTAGCCCAAACCGTGTATGATTTAGAGTTTGACTACATTTGTCAATATAGGAGAAAACAGAGTGAAACCTAAAAATTCAAACTGTTCCTGCAAATGAATGCTTCAACGTAGGAGAATGAAACTTGAGCATCCAAGTGGGATTGGTGTACTGATCATTAATTGAAAGTATCATGAAGATTGGATGAAAAAATATATGTTGAGATTTCAGAAGACTCTAGTTTTTGGAAGTTTGGCAACCCCTTTCAATAAAAGTGTTATTCGCCAGTCCCTGCATTAGGCTACATCAAGAGGAAACAAACCTTAGAGATAGAACGTAGAACTACAGTATTTTGTCAAGTTTCAAAAAGCTAGCAAAAACCTTGGTTGATTTAGAGTTCGAACTGCATCTGTCAATATAGGACAAAACAGAGTGAAACCTAAAAATTCAAACGCTTCCTGCCAACGAATGCTTCAACCTAGGAGAACGAAACATGGGCATCCAAGCTTGATTGGTGCACTGCTCATTACTTGAAAGTATCATGAAGGTCGGAAGAAAAAATATAGGATGAGTTTTCAGGAGACTGTAGTTTTTTGGCAGCCTAACAACGCCTTTCATTGAATGTGTTATTCGTCAGTCTCTGCTTAAGGCTACAACAAGAGGAAACAAACCTTAGGGATAGAACGTAGAACTACTTTATTGTGTCAAGTTTCAAGAAGCTAGCACAAACCGTGTTTGATTTAGAGTTCTAGCTGCATCTGTCAATATAGGAGAAAACAGAGGGAAACCTAGAAATTCAAACTGTTACTGCAAACGAATGCATCAACCTAGGAGAACGAAACTTGGGCATCCAAGTTTGATTGGTGTACTGCTCATTACTTGAAAGTATCATTTAGGTCGGAAAAAAAAATATGTGTTGAGATTTCAGGAGACTCTAGTTTTTTGGCAGCCTAACAACGCCTTTCATTGAAAGTGTTATTCGCAAGTCTGTGCTGAACGCTACATCAAGAGGAAAAAAACCTTAGGGATAGAATGAAGAACTACTTTATTGTGTCAAGTTTCAAGAAGCTAGCCCAAACCGTGTATGATTTAGAGTTTGAACTACATTTGTCAATATAGGAGAAAACAGAGTGAAACCTAAAAATTCAAACTGTTCCTGCAAACGAATGCTTCAATGTAGGAGAATGAAACTTGAGCATCCAAGTGGGATTGGTGTACTGATCATTACTTGAAAGTATCATGAAGATTGGTTTAAAAAATATATGTTGAGATTTCAGAAAACTCTACTATTTGGAAGTTTGGCAACCCCTTTCAATAAAAGTGTTATTCGCCAGTCCCTGCATTAGGCTACATCAAGAGGAAACAAACTTTAGAGATAGAACGTAGAACTACAGTATTTTGTCAAGTTTCAAGAAGCTAGCACAAACCGTGTTTGGTTTAGAGTTTGAACTGCATCTGTCAATATAGGACAAAACAGAGTGAAACCTAAAAATTCAAACGCTTCCTGCAAACGAATGCTTCAACCTAGGAGAAGGAAACTTGGGCATCCAAGTTTGATTGGTGCACTGCTCATTACTTGAAAGTATCATGAAGGTCGGAAGAAAAAATATATGATGAGATTTCATTAGACTGTAGTTTTTTGGCAGTCTAACAACGCCTTTCATTGAATGTGTTATTCGCCAGTCTCTGCTTAAGGCTACATCAAGAGGAAACAAACCTTAGGGATAGAACGTAGAACTACTTTATTGTGTCATGTTTCAAGTAGCTAGCACAAACCGTGTTTGATTTAAAGTTCTAACTGCATCTGTCAATATAGGAGAAAACAGAGTGAAACCTAAAAATTCAAACTGTTCCTGCCAACGAATGCTTCAACCTAGAAGAGCAAAACTTGGGCAGACAAGTGGGAATGGTGTACTGATCATTACTTGAATGTATCATGAAGTTTGGATGAAAAAATATATGTTGAGATTTCAGGAGACTCTAGTTTTTTGAAAGTTTGGCAACCCCTTTCAATATAAATGTTACTCGCCAGTCCCTGCTTTAGGCTACATCAAGAGGAAACAAACCTTAGAGATAGAACGTAGAACTACTTTATTGCGTCAAGTTTCAAGTAGCTAGCACAAACCGTGTTTGATTTAAAGTTCTAACTGCATCTGTCAATATAGGAGAAAACAGAGTGAAACCTAAAAATTCAAACTGTTACTGCAAACGAATGCATCAACCTAGGAGAATGAACCTTGGGCATCCAAGTTTGATTGGTGTACTGCTCATTACTTGAAAGTATCATTAAGGTCGGAAAAAAAATATGTGTTGAGATTTCAGGAGACTCTAGTTTCTTGGCAGCCTAACAACGCCTTTCATTGAAAGTGTTATTCGCCAGTCTGTGCTGAAGGCTACATCAAGAGGAAACAATCCTTATGTATAGAATGTAGAACTACTTTATTGTGTCAAGTTTCAAGAAGCTAGCCCAAACCGTGTATGATTTAGAGTTTTAACTACATTTGTCAATATAGGAGAAAACAGAGTGAAACCTAAAAATTCAAACTGTTCCTGCAAAAGAATGCTTCAACGTAGGAGAATGAAACTTGAGCATCCAAGTGGGATTGGTGTACTGATCATTACTTGAAAGTATCATGAAGATTGGATGAAGAAATATATGTTGAGATTTCAGAAGACTCTAGTTTTTGGAAGTTTGGCAACCCCTTTCAATAAAAGTGTTATTCGCCAGTCCCTGCATTAGGCTACATCAAGAGGAAACAAACCTTAGAGATAGAACGTAGAACTACAGTATTTTGTCAACTTTCAAGAAGCTAGCACAAACCGTGTTTGATTTAGAGTTCGAACTGCATCTGTCAATATAGGACAAAACAGAGTGAAACCTAAAAATTCAAACGCTTCCTGCAAACGAATGCTTCAACCTAGGAGAACGAAACTTGGGCATCCAAGTTTGATTGGTGCACTGCTCATTACTTGAAAGTATCATGAAGGTCGGAAGAAAAAATATATGATGAGATTTCAGGAGACTGTAGTTTTTTGGCAGCCTAACAACGCCTTTCATTGAATGTGTTATTCGCCAGTCTCTGCTTAAGGATACATCAAGAGGAAACAAACCTTAGGGATAGAACGTAGAACTACTTTATTGTGTCATGTTTCAAGTAGCTAGCACAAACGGTGTTTGATTTAAAGTTCTAACTGCATCTGTCAATATAGGAGAAAACAGAGTGAAACCTAAAAATTCAAACTGTTCCTGCAAACGAATGCTTCAACCTAGAAGAGCAAAACTTGGGCATCCAAGTGGGAATGGTGTACTGATCATTACTTGAATGTATCATGAAGACTGGATGAAAAAATATATGTTGAGATTTCAGTAGACTATTGTTTTTGGAAGTTTGGCAACCCCTTTCAAAAAAAGTGTTATTCGCCAGTCCCTGCATTAGGCTACATCAAGAGGAAACAAATCTTAGAAATAGAACGTAGAACTACTTTATTGTGTCAAGTTTCAAGAAGCTAGCACAAACCGCGTTTGATTTAGAGTTCTAGCTGCATCTGTCAATATAGGAGAAAACAGAGTGAAACCTAGAAATTCAAACTGTTACTGCAAACGAATGCATCAACCTAGGAGAACAAAACTTGGGCATCCAAGTTTGATTGGTGTACTGCTCATTACTTGAAAGTATCATTAAGGTCGGAAAAAAATATGTGTTGAGATTTCAGGAGACTCTAGTTTTTTGGCAGCCTAACAACGCCTTTCATTGAAAGTGTTATTCGCCAGTCTGTGCTGAAGGCTACATCAAGAGGAAACAATCCTTAGGGATAGAATGTAGAACTACTTTATTGTGTCAAGTTTCAAGAAGCTAGCCCAAACCGTGTATGATTTAGAATTTGAACTACATTTGTCAATATAGGAGAAAACAGAGTGAAACCTAATAATTCAAACTCTTCCTGCAAATGAATGGTTCAACGTAGGAGAATGAAACTTGAGCATCCAAGTGTGATTTGTGTACTGATCATTACTTGAAAGTATCATGAAGATTGGATGAAAAAATATATGTTGACATTTCAGAAGACTCTTGTTTTTGGAAGTTTGGCAACCACTTTCAATAAAAGTGTTATTCGCCAGTCCCTGCATTAGGCTACATCAAGAGGAAACAAACCTTAGAGATAGAACTTAGAACTACTTTATTGTGTCAAGTTTCAAGAAGCTAGCACAAACCGTGTTTGATTTAGAGTTCGAACTGCATCTGTCAATATAGGACAAAACATAGTGAAACCTAAAAATACAAACTGTTCCTGCAAACGAATGCTTCAACCTAGAAGAACAAAACTTATGCATCCAAGTGGGAATGGTGTACTGATCACTACTTGAATGTATCATGAAGTTTGGATGAAAAAATATATGTTGAGATTTCAGGAGACTCTAGTTTTTGAAAGTTTTTTCAAACCCTTTCAATATAAGTGTTACTCGCCAGTCCCTGCTTTAGGCTACATCAAGAGGAAACAAACCGTAGAGATAGAACGTAGAACTACAGTATTTTGTCAAGTTTCAAGAAGCTAGCACAAATCGTGTTTGATTTAGAGTTCGAACTGCATCTGTCAATATAGGACAAAAAAGAGTGAAACCTAAAAATTCAAACTGTTCCTGCAAACGAATGCTTCAACCTAGGAGAACGAAACTTGGGCATCCAAGTTTGATTGGTGCACTGCTCATTACTTGAAAGTATCATGAAGGTCAGAAGAAAAAATATATGATGAGATTTCAGGAGACTGTAGTTTTTTTGCAGCCTAACAATGCCTTTCATTGAATGTGTTATTCGCCAGTCTCTGCTTAAGGCTACATCAAGAGGAAACAAACCTTAGGGATAGAACGTAGAACTACTTTATTGTGTCATGTTTCAAGTAGCTAGCACAAACCGTGTTTGATTTAAAGTTCTAACTGCATCTGTCAATATAGGAGAAAACAGAGTGAAACCTAAAAATTCAAACTGTTCCTGCAAACGAATGCTTCAACCTAGAAGAACAAATCTTGGGCATTGAAGTGGGAATGGTGTACTGATCATTACTTGAATGTATCATGAAGATTGGATGAAAAAATATATGTTGAGATTTCAGGAGACTCTAGTTTTTTGAAAGTTTGGCAACCCCTTTCAATATAAGTGTTATTCGCCAGTCCCTGCTTTACTCTACATCAAGAGGAAACAAACCTTAGAGATAGAACGTAGAACTACTTTATTGTGTCAAGTTTCAAGAAGCTAGCACAAACCGTGTTTGATTTAGAGTTCTAGCTTCATCTGTCAATATAGGAGAAAACAGAGTGAAACTTAGAAATTCAAACTGTTACTGCAAACGAATGCATCAACCTAGGAGAACGAAACTTGGTCATCCAAGTTTGATTGGTGTACTGCTCATTACTTGAAAGTATCATTAAGGTCGGAAAAAAATATGTGTTGAGATTTCAGGAGACTCTAGGTTTTAGCAGCCTAACAACGCCTTTCATTGAAAGTGTTATTCGCCAGTCTGTGCTGAAGGCTACATCAAGAGGAAACAAACCTTAGGGATTTAATGTAGAACTACTTTATTGTGTCAAGTTTCAAGAAGCTAGCCCAAACCGTGTATGATTTAGAGTTTGAACTACATTTGTCAATATAGGAGAAAACAGAGTGAAACCTAAAAATTCAAACTGTTCCTGCAAACGAATGCTTCAACGTAGGATAATGAAACTTGAGCATCCAAGTGGGATTGGTGTACTGATCATTACTTGAAAGTATCATGAAGATTGGATGAAAAAATATAGTTGAGATATAAGAAGACTCTAGTTTTTGGAAGTTTGGCAACCCCTTTCAATAAAAGTGTTATTCGCCAGTCCCTGCATTAGGCTACATCAAGAGGAAACAAACCTTAGAGATAGAACGTAGAACTACAGTATTTTGTCAAGTTTCAAGAAGCTAGCACAAACCGTGTTTGATTTAGAGTTCGAACTGCATCTGTCAATATAGGACAAAACAGAGTGAAACCTAGAAATTCAAACTGTTACTGCAAAGGAATGCATCAACCTAGGAGAACGAAACTCGGGCATCCAAGTTTGATTGGTGTACTGCTCATTACTTGAAAGTATCATTAAGGTCGGAAAAAAAATATGTGTTGAGATTTCAGGAGACTGTAGTTTTTTGGCAGCCTAATAACGCCTTTCATTGAAAGTGTTATTCGCCAGTCTGTGCTGAAGGCTACATCAAGAGGAAACAAACCTTAGAGATAGAACGTAGAACTACAGTATTTTGTCAAGTTTCAAGAAGCTAGCACAAACCGTGTTTGATTTAGAGTTCGAACTGCATCTGTCAATATAGGCCAAAAAGAGTGAAACCTAAAAATTCAAACTGTTCCTGCAAACGAATGCTTCAACCTAGAAGAACAAATCTTGAGCATCCAAGTGGGAATGGTGTACTGATCATTACTTGAATGTATCATGAAGATTGGATGAAAAAATATATGTTGAGATTTCAGGAGACTCTAGTTTTTTGAAAGTTTGGCAATCCCTTTCAATATAAGTGTTATTCGCCAGTCCCTGCATTAGGCTACATCAAGAGGAAACAAACCTTAGAGATACAACGTAGAAATACTTTATTGTGTCAAGTTTCAAGAAGCTAGCACAAACCGTGTTTGATTTAGAGTTCTAGCTGCATCTGTCAATATGGGAGAAAACAGAGTGAAACCTAGAAATTCAAACTGTTACGGCAAATGAATGCATCAACCTAGGAGAACAAAACTTGGGCATCCAAGTTTGATTGGTGTACTGCTCATTACTTGAAAGTATCATTAAGGTCGGAAAAAAAATATGTGTTGAGATTTCAGGAGACTCTAGTTTTTTGGCAGCCTAACAACGCCTTTCATTGAAAGTGTTATTCGCCAGTCTGTGCTGAAGGCTACATCAAGAGCAAACAAACCTTAGGGATAGAATGTAGAACTACTTTATTGTGTCAAGTTTCAAGAAGCTAGCCCATACCGTGTTTGATTTAGAGTTTGAACTAAGTTTGTCAATATAGGAGAAAACAAAGTGAAACCTAAAAATTCAAACTGTTCCTGCAAACAAATGCTTCAACGTAGGAGAATGAAACTTGAGCATCAAAGTGGGATTGGTGTACTGATCATTTCTTGAAAGTATCATGAAGATTGGATGAAAAAAATATATGTTGAGATTTCAGAAGACGCTAGTTTTTGGAAGTTTGGCAACCCCTTTCAATAAAAGTGTTATTCGCCAGTCCCTGCATTAGGCTACATCAAGAGGAAACAAACCTTAGAGATAGAACGTAGAACTACAGTATTTTGTCAAGTTTCAAGAAGCTAGAACAAACCGTGTTTGATTTAGAGTTCGAACTGCATCTGTCAATATAGGACAAAAAAAAGTGAAACCTAAAAATTCAAACTGTTCCTACAAACGAATGCTTCAACCTAGAAGAACAAAACTTGGGCATCCAAGTGGGAATGGTGTACTGATCATTACTTGAATGTATCATGAAGATTCGATGAAAAAATATGTGTTGAGATTTCAGGAGACTCTAGTTTTTTTAAAGTTTGGCAACCCCTTTCAATATAAGTGTTATTCGCCAGTCCCTGCTTTAGGCTACATCAAGAGGAAAGAAACCTTAGAGATAGAACGTAGAACTACTTTATTGTGTCAAGTTTCAAGAAGCTAGCACAAACCGTGTTTGATTCAGAGTTCTAGCTGCATCTGTCAATATAGGAGAAAACAGAGTGAAACCTAGAAATTCAAACTGTTACTGCAAACGAATGCATCAACCTAGGAGAACGAAACTTGGGCATCCAAGTTTGATTGGTGTACTGCTCATTACTTGAAAGTATCATTAAGGTCGGAAAAAAATTATGTGTTGAGATTTCAGGAGACTCTTGTTTTTTGGCAGCCTAACAACACCTTTCATTGAAAGTGTTATTCGCCAGTCTGTGCTGAAGGCTACATCTAGAGGAAACAAAGCATAGGGATAGAATGTAGAACTACTTTATTGTGTCAAGTTTCAAGAAGCTAGCCCAAACCGTGTATGATTTAGAGTTTGAACTACATTTGTCTATATAGGAGAAAACAGAGTGAAACCTAAAAATTCAAACTGTTCCTGCAAACGAATGCTTCAACGTAGGAGAATGAAACTTGAGCATCCTAGTGGGATTGGTGTACTGATCATTAATTGAAAGTATCATGAAGATTGGATGAAAAAATATATGTTGAGATTTCAGAAGACTCTAGTTTTTGGAAGTTTGGCAACCCCTTTCAATAAAAGTGTTATTCGCCAGTCCCTGCATTAGGCTACATCAAGAGGAAACAAACCTTAGAGATAGAACGTAGAACTACTTTATTGTGTCAAGTTTCAAGAAGCTAGCACAAACCGTGTTTGATTTAGAGTTCTAGCTGCATCTGTCAATATGGGAGAAAACAGAGTGAAACCTAGAAATTCAAACTGTTACTGCAAACGAATGCATCAACCTAGGAGAACGAAACTTGGGCATCCAAGTTTGATTGGTGTACTGCTCATTACTTGAAAGTATCATTAAGGTCGGAAAAAAAATATGTGTTGAGATTTCAGGAGACTCTAGTTTTTTGGCAGCCTAACAACGCCTTTCATTGAAAGTGTTATTCGCCAGTCTGTGCTGAAGGCTACATCAAGAGGAAACAAACCTTAGGGATAGAATGTGGAACTACTTTATGGTGTCAAGTTTCAAGAAGCTAGCCCAAACCGTGTATGATTTAGAGTTTGAACTACATTTGTCAATATAGGAGAAATAGAGTGAAACCTAAAAATTCAAACTGTTCCTGCAAACAAATGCTTCAACGTAGGAGAATGAAACTTGAGCATCCAAGTGGGATTGGTGTACTGATCATTACTTGAAAGTATCATGAAGATTGGATGCAAAAATTATGTTGAGATTTCAGAAGACTCTAGTTTTTGGAAGTTTGGCAACCCCTTTCAATCAAAGGGTTATTCGCCAGTCCCTGCATTAGGCTACATCAAGAGGAAACAACCTTAGAGATAGAACGTAGAACTACAGTATTTTGTCAAGTTTCAAGAAGCTAGCACAAACCGTGTTTGATTGAGAGTTCAAACTGCATCTGTCAATATAGGACAAACAGAGTGAAACCTAAAAATTCAAACTGTTACTGCAAACGAATGCTTCAACCTAGGAGAACGAAACTTGGGCATCCAAGATTGATTGGTGCACTGCTCATTACTTGAAAGTATCATGAAGGTCGGAAGAAAAAATATATGATGAGATTTCAGGAGACTGTAGTTTTTTGGCCGCCTAACAACGCCTTTCATTGAATGTGTTATTCGCCAGTCTCTTCTTAAGGCTACATCAAGAGGAAACAAACCTTAGGGATAGAACATAGAACTACTTTATTGTGTCATGTTTCAAGTAGCTAGCACAAACCGTGTTTGATTTAAAGTTCTAACTGCATCTGTCAATATAGGAGAAGACAGAGTGAAACCTAAAAATTCAAACTGTTCCTGCAAACGAATGCTTCAACCTAGAAAAACAAAACTTGGGCATCCATGTGGGAATGGTGTACTGATCATTACTTGAATGTATCATGAAGATTCGATGAAAAAATATATGTTGAGATTTCAGAAGACTCTAGTTTTTGAAAGTTTGGCAACCCCTTTCAATAAAAGTGTTATTCGCCAGTCCCTGCATTAGGCTACATCAAGAGGAAACAAACCATAGATATAGAACGTAGAACTACAGTATTTTGTCAAGTTTCAAGAAGCTAGCACAAACCGTGTTTGATTTAGAGTTCGAACTGCATCTGTCAATATAGTACAAAACAGAGTGAAACCTAAAAATTCAAACTGTTACTGCAAACGAATGCTTCAACCTAGGTGAACGAAACTTGGGAATCCAAGTTTGATTGGTGCACTGCTCATTACTTGAAAGTATCATGAAGGTCAGAAGAAAAAATATATGATGATATTTCAGGAGACTGTAGTTTTTTGGCAGCCTAACAACGCCTTTCATTAAATGTGTTATTCGCCAGTCTCTGCTTAAGGCTACATCAAGAGGAAACAAACCTTAGGGATAGAACGTAGAACTACTTTATTGTGTCATGTTTCAAGTAGGTAGCACAAACCGTGTTTGATTTAAAGTTCTAACTGCATCTGTCAATATAGGAGAAAACAGAGTGAAACCTAAAAATTCAAACTGTTCCTGCAAACGAATGCTTCAACCTAGAAGAACAAAACTTGGGCATCCAAGTGGGAATGGTGTACTGATCATTACTTGAATGTATCATTAAGATTGGATGAAAAAATATATGTTTAGATTTCAGAAGACTCTAGTTTTTTGAAAGTTTGGCAACCCCTTTCAATATAAGTGTTATTCGCCAGTCCCTGTTTTAGGCTACATCGAGAGGAAACAAAACTTAGAGATAGAACGTAGAACTACTTTATTGTGTCAAGTTTCAAGAAGCTAGCACCAACCGTGTTTGATTTAGAGTTCTAGCTGCATCTGTCAATATAGGAGAAAACAGAGTGAAACCTAGAAATTCAAATGGTTACTGCAAACGAATGCATCAACCTAGGAGAACGAAACTTGGGCATCCAAGTTTGATTGGTGTACTGCTCATTACTTGAAAGTATCACTAAGGTCGGAAAAAAAATATGTGTTGAGATTTCAGGAGACTCTAGTTTTTTGGCAGCCTAACAACGCCTTTCATTGAAAGTGTTATTCGCCAGTCTGTGCTGAAGGCTACATCAAGAGGAAACAAACCTTAGGGATAGAATGTAGAACTACTTTATTGTGTCAAGTTTCAAGAAGCTAGCCCAAACCGTGTATGATTTAGAGTTTGAACTACATTTGTCAATATAGGAGAAATAGAGTGAAACCTAAAAATACAAACTGTTCCTGCAAACAAATGCTTCAACGTAGGAGAATGAAACTTGAGCATCCAAGTGGGATTGGTGTACTGATCATTACTTGAAAGTATCATGAAGATTGGATGAAAAAATATATGTTGAGATTTCAGAAGACTCTAGTTTTTGGAAGTTTGGCAAACCCCTTTCAATAAAAGTGTTATTCGCCAGTCCCTGCATTAGGCTACATCAAGAGGAAACAACCTTAGAGATAGAACGTAGAACTACAGTATTTTGTCAAGTTTCAAGAAGCTAGCACAAACCGTGTTTGATTTAGAGTTCGAACTGCATCTGTCAATATAGGACAAAAAAAAGTGAAACCTAAAAATTCAAACTGTTCCTACAAACGAATGCTTCAACCTAGAAGAACAAAACTTGGGCATCCAAGTGGGAATGGGGTACTGATCATTACTTGAATGTATCATGAAGATTCGATGAAAAAATATATGTTGAGATTTCAGGAGACTCTAGTTTTTTGAAAGTTTGGTAACCCCTTTCAATATAAGTGTTATTCGCCAGTCCCTGCTTTAGGCTACATCAAGAGGAAACAAACCTTAGAGATAGAATGTAGAACTACTTTATTGTGTCAAGTTTCAAGAAGATAGCACAAACCGTGTTTGATTTAGAGTACTAGCTGCATCTGTCAATATAGGACAAAACAGAGTGAAACCTAAAAATTCAAACTGTTACAGCAAACGAATGCTTCAACCTAGGAGAACGAAACTTGGGCATCCAAGTTTGATTGGTGCACTGCTCATTACTTGAAAGTAGCATGAGGGTCGGAAGAAAAAATATATGATGAGATTTCAGGAGACTGTAGTTTTTTGGCAGCCTAACATCGCCTTTCATTGAATGTGTTATTCGCCAGTCTCTGCTTAAGGCTACATCAAGAGGAAACAAACCTTAGGGATAGAAAGTAGAACTACTTTTTGTGTCATGTTTCAAGTAGCTAGCACAAACCGTGTTTGATTTAAAGTTCTAACTGCATCTGTCAATATAGGAGAAAACAGAGTGAAACCTAAAAATTCAAACTGTTCCTGCAAACAAATGCTTCAACCTAGAAGAACAAAACTTGGGCATCCAAGTGGGAATGGTGTACTGATCATTACTTGAATGTATCATGAAGATTGGATGAAAAAATATATGTTGAGATTTCAGAAGACTCTAGTTTTTGGAAGTTTGGCAACCAATTTCAATAAAAGTGTTGTTCGCCAGTCCCTGCATTAGGCTACATCAAGAGGAAACAAACCTTAGAGATAGAACGTAGAACTACAGTATTTTGTCAAGTTTCAAGAAGCTAGCACAAACCGTGTTTGATTTAGAGTTCGAACTGCATCTGTCAATATAGAACAAAACAGAGTGAAAAAAAAAATTCAAACTGTTACAGCAAACGAATGCTTCAACCTATTAGAACGAAACTTGGGCATCCAAGTTTGATTGGTGTACTGCTCATTACTTGAAAGTATCATTAAGGTCGGAAAAAAATTATGTGTTGAGATTTCAGGAGACTCTTGTTTTTTGGCAGCCTAACAACACCTTTCATTGAAAGTGTTATTCGAAAGTCTGTGCTGAAGGCTACATCTAGAGGAAACAAAGCATAGGGATAGAATGTAGAACTACTTTATTGTGTCAAGTTTCAAGAAGCTAGCCCAAACCGTGTATGATTTAGAGTTTGAACTACATTTGTCAATATAGGAGAAAACAGAGTGAAACCTAAAAATTCAAACTGTTCCTGCAAACGAATGCTTCAACGTAGGAGAATGAAACTTGAGCATCCTAGTGGGATTGGTGTACTGATCATTAATTGAAAGTATCATGAAGATTGGATGAAAAAATATATGTTGAGATTTCAGAAGACTCTAGTTTTTGGAAGTTTGGCAACCCCTTTCAATAAAAGTGTTATTCGCCAGTCCCTGCATTAGGCTACATCAAGAGGAAACAAACCTTAGAGATAGAACGTAGAACTACTTTATTGTGTCAAGTTTCAAGAAGCTAGCACAAACCGTGTTTGATTTAGAGTTCTAGCTGCATCTGTCAATATGGGAGAAAACAGAGTGAAACCTAGAAATTCAAACTGTTACTGCAAACGAATGCATCAACCTAGGAGAACGAAACTTGGGCATCCAAGTTTGATTGGTGTACTGCTCATTACTTGAAAGTATCATTAAGGTCGGAAAAAAAATATGTGTTGAGATTTCAGGAGACTCTAGTTTTTTGGCAGCCTAACAACGCCTTTCATTGAAAGTGTTATTCGCCAGTCTGTGCTGAAGGCTACATCAAGAGGAAACAAACCTTAGGGATAGAATGTGGAACTACTTTATTGTGTCAAGTTTCAAGAAGCTAGCCCAAACCGTGTATGATTTAGAGTTTGAACTACATTTGTCAATATAGGAGAAATAGAGTGAAACCTAAAAATTCAAACTGTTCCTGCAAACAAATGCTTCAACGTAGGAGAATGAAACTTGAGCATCCAAGTGGGATTGGTGTACTGATCATTACTTGAAAGTATCATGAAGATTGGATGCAAAAATTATGTTGAGATTTCAGAAGACTCTAGTTTTTGGAAGTTTGGCAACCCCTTTCAATCAAAGGGTTATTCGCCAGTCCCTGCATTAGGCTACATCAAGAGGAAACAACCTTAGAGATAGAACGTAGAACTACAGTATTTTGTCAAGTTTCAAGAAGCTAGCACAAACCGTGTTTGATTGAGAGTTCAAACTGCATCTGTCAATATAGGACAAACAGAGTGAAACCTAAAAACTCAAACTGTTACTGCAAACGAATGCTTCAACCTAGGAGAACGAAACTTGGGCATCCAAGATTGATTGGTGCACTGCTCATTACTTGAAAGTATCATGAAGGTCGGAAGAAAAAATATATGATGAGATTTCAGGAGACTGTAGTTTTTTGGCAGCCTAACAACGCCTTTCATTGAATGTGTTATTCGCCAGTCTCTTCTTAAGGCTACATCAAGAGGAAACAAACCTTAGGGATAGAACATAGAACTACTTTATTGTGTCATGTTTCAAGTAGCTAGCACAAACCGTGTTTGATTTAAAGTTCTAACTGCATCTGTCAATATAGGAGAAGACAGAGTGAAACCTAAAAATTCAAACTGTTCCTGCAAACGAATGCTTCAACCTAGAAAAACAAAACTTGGGCATCCATGTGGGAATGGTGTACTGATCATTACTTGAATGTATCATGAAGATTGGATGAAAAAATATATGTTGAGATTTCAGAAGACTCTAGTTTTTGAAAGTTTGGCAACCCCTTTCAATAAAAGTGTTATTCGCCAGTCCCTGCATTAGGCTACATCAAGAGGAAACAAACCTTAGAGATAGAACGTAGAACTACAGTATTTTGTCAAGTTTCAAGAAGCTAGCACAAACCGTGTTTGATTTAGAGTTCGAACTGCATCTGTCAATATAGGACAAAACAGAGTGAAACCTAAAAATTCAAACTGTTACTGCAAAAGAATGCTTCAACCTAGTAGAACAAAACTTGCGCATCCAAGTTGATTGGTGCACTGCTCATTACTTGAAAGTATCATGAAGGTCGGAAGAAAGAATATATGATGAGATTTCAGGAGACTGTAGTTTTTTGGCAGCCTAACAACGCCTTTCATTGAATGTGTTATTCGCCAGTCTCTGCTTAAGGCTACATCAAGAGGAAACAAACCTTAGGGATAGAACGTAGAACTACTTTATTGTGTCATGTTTCAAATAGCTAGCACAAACCGTGTTTGATTTAATGTTCTAACTGCTTCTGTCAATATAGGAGAAAACAGAGTGAAACCTAAAAATTCAAACTGTTCCTGCAATTGAATGCTTCAACCTAGAAGAACAAAACTTGGGCATCCAAGTGGGAATGGTGTACTGATCATTACTTGAATGTATCATGAAGATTGGATGAAAAAATATATGTTGAGATTTCAGAAGACTCTAGTTTTTGGAAGTTTGGCAACCCCTTTCAATAAAAGTGTTATTCGCCTGTCCCTGCATTAGGCTACATCAAGAGGAAACAAACCATAGATATAGAACGTAGAACTACAGTATTTTGTCAAGTTTCAAGAAGCTAGCACAAACCGTGTTTGATTTAGAGTTCGAACTGCATCTGTCAATATAGGACAAAACAGAGTGAAACCTAAAAATTCAAACTGTTACTGCAAACGAATGCTTCAACCTAGGTGAACGAAACTTGGGCATCCAAGTTTGATTGGTGCACTGCTCATTACTTGAAAGTATCATGAAGGTCAGAAGAAAAAATATATGATGATATTTCAGGAGACTGTAGTTTTTTGGCAGCCTAACAACGCCTTTCATTAAATGTGTTATTCGCCAGTCTCTGCTTAAGGCTACATCAAGAGGAAACAAACCTTAGGGATAGAACGTAGAACTACTTTATTGTGTCATGTTTCAAGTAGGTAGCACAAACCGTGTTTGATTAAAAGTTCTAACTGCATCTGTCAATATAGGAGAAAATAGAGTGAAACCTAAAAATTCAAACTGTTCCTGCAAACAAATGCTTCAACCTAGAAGAACAAAACTTGGGCATCCAAGTGGGAATGGTGTACTGATCATTACTTGAATGTATCATGAAGATTGGATGAAATAATATATGTTGAGATTTCAGAAGACTCTAGTTTTTTGAAAGTTTGGCAACCCCTTTCAATATAAGTGTTATTCGCCAGTCCCTGTTTTAGGCTACATCGAGAGGAAACAAAACTTAGAGATAGAACGTAGAACTACTTTATTGTGTCAAGTTTCAAGAAGCTAGCACCAACCGTGTTTGATTTAGAGTTCGAACTGCATCTGTCAATATAGAACAAAACAGAGTGAAACCTAAAAATTCAAACTGTTACTGCAAACGAAAGCTTCAACCTAGGAGAACGAAACTTGGACATGCAAGTTTGATTGGTGCACTGCTCATTACTTGAAAGTAGCATGAGGGTCGGAAGAAAAAATATATGATGAGATTTCAGGAGACTGTAGTTTTTTGGCAGCCTAACAACGCCTTTCATTGAATGTGTTATTCGCCAGTCTCGGCTTAAGGCTACATCAAGAGGAAACAAACCTTAGGGATAGAACGTAGAACTACTTTATTGTGTCATGTTTCAAGTAGCTAGCACAAACCGTGTTTGATTTAAAGTTCTAACTGCATCTGTCAATATAGGAGAAAACAGAGTGAAACCTAAAAATTCAAACTGTTCCTGCAAACAAATGCTTCAACCTAGAAGAACAAAACTTGGGCATCCAAGTGGGAATGGTGTACTGATCATTACTTGAATGTATCATGAAGATTGGATGAAAAAATATATGTTGAGATTTCAGAAGACTCTAGTTTTTTGAAAGTTTGGCAACCCCTTTCAATATAAGTATTATTCGCCAGTCCCTGTTTTAGGCTACATCGAGAGGAAACAAAACTTAGAGATAGAACGTAGAACTACTTTATTGTGTCAAGTTTCAAGAAGCTAGCACCAACCGTGTTTGATTTAGAGTTCTAGCTGCATCTGTCAATATAGGAGAAAACAGAGTGAAACCTAGAAATTCAAACGGTTACTGCAAACGAATGCATCAACCTAGGAGAACGAAACTTGGGCATCCAAGTTTGATTGGTGTACTGCTCATTACTTGAAAGTATCACTAAGGTCGGAAAAAAAATATGTGTTGAGATTTCAGGAGACTCTAGTTTTTTGGCAGAATAACAACGCCTTTCATTGAAAGTGTTATTCGCCAGTCTGTGCTGAAGGCTACATCAAGAGGAAACAAACCTTAGGGATAGAATGTAGAACTACTTTATTGTGTCAAGTTTCAAGAAGCTAGCCCAAACCGTGTATGATTTAGAGTTTGAACTACATTTGTCAATATAAAAGAAATAGAGTGAAACCTAAAAATTCAAACTGTTCCTGCAAACAAATGCTTCAACGTAGGAGAATGAAACTTGAGCATCCAAGTGGGATTGGTGTACTGATCATTACTTGAAAGTATCATGAAGATTGGATGAAAAAATATATGTTGAGATTTCAGAAGACTCTAGTTTTTGGAAGTTTGGCAAACCCCTTTCAATAAAAGTGTTATTCGCCAGTCCCTGCATTAGGCTACATCAAGAGGAAACAACCTTAGAGATAGAACGTAGAACTACAGTATTTTGTCAAGTTTCAAGAAGCTAGCACAAACCGTGTTTGATTTAGAGTTCGAACTGCATCTGTCAATATAGGACAAAAAAAAGTGAAACCTAAAAATTCAAACTGTTCCTACAAACGAATGCTTCAACCTAGAAGAACAAAACTTGGGCATCCAAGTGGGAATGGGGTACTGATCATTACTTGAATGTATCATGATGATTCGATGAAAAAATATATGTTGAGATTTCAGGAGACTCTAGTTTTTTGAAAGTTTGGTAACCCCTTTCAATATAAGTGTTATTCACCAGTCCCTGCTTTAGGCTACATCAAGAGGAAACAAACCTTAGAGATAGAATGTAGAACTACTTTATTGTGTCAAGTTTCAAGAAGCTAGCACAAACCGTGTTTGATTTAGAGTACTAGCTGCATCTGTCAATATAGGACAAAACAGAGTGAAACCTAAAAATTCAAACTGTTACAGCAAACGAATGCTTCAACCTAGGAGAACGAAACTTGGGCATCCAAGTTTGATTTTTGCACTGCTATTTACTTGAAAGTAGCATGAGGGTCGGAAGAAAAAATATATGATGAGATTTCAGGAGACTGTAGTTTTTTGGCAGCCTAACATCGCCTTTCATTGAATGTGTTATTCGCCAGTCTCTGCTTAAGGCTACATCAAGAGGAAACAAACCTTAGGGATAGAAAGTAGAACTACTTTTTGTGTCATGTTTCAAGTAGCTAGCACAAACCGTGTTTGATTTAAAGTTCTAACTGCATCTGTCAATATAGGAGAAAACAGAGTGAAACCTAAAAATTCAAACTGTTCCTGCAAACAAATGCTTCAACCTAGAAGAACAAAACTTGGGCATCCAAGTGGGAATGGTGTACTGATCATTACTTGAATGTATCATGAAGATTGGATGAAAAAATATATGTTGAGATTTCAGAAGACTCTAGTTTTTGGAAGTTTGGCAACCAATTTCAATAAAAGTGTTGTTCGCCAGTCCCTGCATTAGGCTACATCAAGAGGAAACAAACCTTAGAGATAGAACGTAGAACTACAGTATTTTGTCAAGTTTCAAGAAGCTAGCACAAACCGTGTTTGATTTAGAGTTCGAACTGCATCTGTCAATATAGAACAAAACAGAGTGAAACCTAAAAATTCAAACTGTTACTGCAAACGAAAGCTTCAACCTAGGAGAACGAAACTTGGACATGCAAGTTTGATTGGTGCACTGCTCATTACTTGAAAGTAGCATGAGGGTCGGAAGAAAAAATATATGATGAGATTTCAGGAGACTGTAGTTTTTTGGCAGCCTAACAACGCCTTTCATTGAATGTGTTATTCGCCAGTCTCTGCTTAAGGCTACATCAAGAGGAAACAAACCTTAGGGATAGAACGTAGAACTACTTTATTGTGTCATGTTTCAAGTAGCTAGCACAAACCGTGTTTGATTTAAAGTTCTAACTGCATCTGTCAATATAGGAGAAAACAGAGTGAAACCTAAAAATTCAAACTGTTCCTGCAAACAAATGCTTCAACCTAGAAGAACAAAACTTGGGCATCCAAGTGGGAATGGTGTACTGATCATTACTTGAATGTATCATGAAGATTGGATGAAAAAATATATGTTGAGATTTCAGAAGACTCTAGTTTTTTGAAAGTTTGGCAACCCCTTTCAACATAAGTGTTATTCGCCAGTCCCTGTTTTAGGCTACATCGAGAGGAAACAAAACTTAGAGATAGAACGTAATACTACTTTATTGTGTCAAGTTTCAAGAAGCTAGCACCAACCGTGTTTGATTTAGAGTTCTAGCTGCATCTGTCAATAAAGGAGAAAACAGAGTGAAACCTAGAAATTCAAACGGTTACTGCAAACGAATGCATCAACCTAGGAGAACGAAACTTGGGCATCCAAGTTTGATTGGTGTACTGCTCATTACTTGAAAGTATCACTAAGGTCGGAAAAAAAATATGTGTTGAGATTTCAGGAGACTCTAGTTTTTTGGCAGCCTAACAACGCCTTTCATTGAAAGTGTTATTCGCCAGTCTGTGCTGAAGGCTACATCAAGAGGAAACAAACCTTAGGGATAGAATGTAGAACTACTTTATTGTGTCAAGTTTCAAGAAGCTAGCCCAAACCGTGTATGATTTAGAGTTTGAACTACATTTGTCAATATAGGAGAAATAGAGTGAAACCTAAAAATTCAAACAGTTCCTGCAAACAAATGCTTCAACGTAGGAGAATGAAACTTGAGCATCCAAGTGGGATTTTTGTACTGATCATTACTTGAAAGTATCATGAAGATTGGATGAAAAAATATATGTTGAGATTTCAGAAGACTCTAGTTTTTGGAAGTTTGGCAAACCCCTTTCAATAAAAGTGTTATTCGCCAGTCCCTGCATTAGGCTACATAAAGAGGAAACAACCTTAGAGATAGAACGTAGAACTACAGTATTTTGTCAAGTTTCAAGAAGCTAGCACAAACCGTGTTTGATTTAGAGTTTGAACTGCATCTGTCAATATAGGACAAAAAAAAGTGAAACCTAAAAATTCAAACTGTTCCTACAAACGAATGCTTCAACCTAGAAGAACAAAACTTGGGCATCCAAGTGGGAATGGGGTACTGATCATTACTTGAATGTATCATGAAGATTCGATGAAAAAATATATGTTGAGATTTCAGGAGACTCTAGTTTTTTGAAAGTTTGGTAATCCCTTTCAATATAAGTGTTATTCGCCAGTCCCTGCTTTAGGCTACATCAAGAGGAAACAAACCTTAGAGATAGAATGTAGAACTACTTTATTGTGTCAAGTTTCAAGAAGATAGCACAAACCGTGTTTGATTTAGAGTACTAGCTGCATCTGTCAATATAGGACAAAACAGAGTGAAACCTAAAAATTCAAACTGTTACAGCAAACGAATGCTTCAACCTAGGAGAACGAAACTTGGGCATCCAAGTTTGATTGGTGCACTGCTCATTACTTGAAAGTAGCATGAGGGTCGGAAGAAAAACATATATGATGAGATTTCAGGAGACTGTAGTTTTTCGGCAGCCTAACATCGCCTTTCATTGAATGTGTTATTCGCCAGTCTCTGCTTAAGGCTACATCAAGAGGAAACAAACCTTAGGGATAGAAAGTAGAACTACTTTTTGTGTCATGTTTCAAGTAGCTAGCACAAACCGTGTTTGATTTAAAGTTCTAACTGCATCTGTCAATATAGGAGAAAACAGAGGGAAACCTAAAAATTCAAACTGTTCCTGCAAACAAATGCTTCAACCTAGAAGAACAAAACTTGGGCATCCAAGTGGGAATGGTGTACTGATCATTACTTGAATGTATCATGAAGATTGGATGAAAAAATATATGTTGAGATTTCAGAAGACTCTAGTTTTTGGAAGTTTGGCAACCAATTTCAATAAAAGTGTTGTTCGCCAGTCCCTGCATTAGGCTACATCAAGAGGAAACAAACCTTAGAGATAGAACGTAGAACTACAGTATTTTGTCAAGTTTCAAGAAGCTAGCACAAACCGTGTTTGATTTAGAGTTCGAACTGCATCTGTCAATATAGAACAAAACAGAGTGAAACCTAAAAATTCAAACTGTTACTGCAAACGAAAGCTTCAACCTAGGAGAACGAAACTTGGACATGCAAGTTTGATTGGTGCACTGCTCATTACTTGAAAGTAGCATGAGGGTCGGAAGAAAAAATATATGATGAGATTTCAGGAGACTGTAGTTTTTTGGCAGCCTAACAACGCCTTTCATTGAATGTGTTATTCGCCAGTCTCGGTTTAAGGCTACATCAAGAGGAAACAAACCTTAGGGATAGAACGTAGAACTACTTTATTGTGTCATGTTTCAAGTAGCTAGCACAAACCGTGTTTGATTTAAAGTTCTAACTGCATCTGTCAATATAGGAGAAAACAGAGTGAAACCTAAAAATTCAAACTGTTCCTGCAAACAAATGCTTCAACCTAGAAGAACAAAACTTGGGCATCCAAGTGGGAATGGTGTACTGATCATTACTTGAATGTATCATGAAGATTGGATGAAAAAATATATGTTGAGATTTCAGAAGACTCTAGTTTTTTGAAAGTTTGGCAACCCCTTTCAATATAAGTATTATTCGCCAGTCCCTGTTTTAGGCTACATCGAGAGGAAACAAAACTTAGAGATAGAACGTAGAACTACTTTATTGTGTCAAGTTTCAAGAAGCTAGCACCAACCGTGTTTGATTTAGAGTTCTAGCTGCATCTGTCAATATAGGAGAAAACAGAGTGAAACCTAGAAATTCAAACGGTTACTGCAAACGAATGCATCAACCTAGGAGAACGAAACTTGGGCATCCAAGTTTGATTGGTGTACTGCTCATTACTTGAAAGTATCACTAAGGTCGGAAAAAAAATATGTGTTGAGATTTCAGGAGACTCTAGTTTTTTGGCAGAATAACAACGCCTTTCATTGAAAGTGTTATTCGCCAGTCTGTGCTGAAGGCTACATCAAGAGGAAACAAACCTTAGGGATAGAATGTAGAACTACTTTATTGTGTCAAGTTTCAAGAAGCTAGCCCAAACCGTGTATGATTTAGAGTTTGAACTACATTTGTCAATATAGGAGAAATAGAGTGAAACCTAAAAATTCAAACTGTTCCTGCAAACAAATGCTTCAACGTAGGAGAATGAAACTTGAGCATCCAAGTGGGATTGGTGTACTGATCATTACTTGAAAGTATCATGAAGATTGGATGAAAAAATATATGTTGAGATTTCAGAAGACTCTAGTTTTTGGAAGTTTGGCAAACCCCTTTCAATAAAAGTGTTATTCGCCAGTCCCTGCATTAGGCTACATCAAGAGGAAACAACCTTAGAGATAGAACGTAGAACTACAGTATTTTGTCAAGTTTCAAGAAGCTAGCACAAACCGTGTTTGATTTAGAGTTCGAACTGCATCTGTCAATATAGGACAAAAAAAAGTGAAACCTAAAAATTCAAACTGTTCCTACAAACGAATGCTTCAACCTAGAAGAACAAAACTTGGGCATCCAAGTGGGAATGGGGTACTGATCATTACTTGAATGTATCATGAAGATTCGATGAAAAAATATATGTTGAGATTTCAGGAGACTCTAGTTTTTTGAAAGTTTGGTAACCCCTTTCAATATAAGTGTTATTCGCCAGTCCCTGCTTTAGGCTACATCAAGAGGAAACAAACCTTAGAGATAGAATGTAGAACTACTTTATTGTGTCAAGTTTCAAGAAGCTAGCACAAACCGTGTTTGATTTAGAGTACTAGCTGCATCTGTCAATATAGGACAAAACAGAGTGAAACCTAAAAATTCAAACTGTTACAGCAAACGAATGCTTCAACCTAGGAGAACGAAACTTGGGCATCCAAGTTTGATTGGTGCACTGCTCATTACTTGAAAGTAGCATGAGGGTCGGAAGAAAAACATATATGATGAGATTTCAGGAGACTGTAGTTTTTCGGCAGCCTAACATCGCCTTTCATTGAATGTGTTATTCGCCAGTCTCTGCTTAAGGCTACATCAAGAGGAAACAAACCTTAGGGATAGAAAGTAGAACTACTTTTTGTGTCATGTTTCAAGTAGCTAGCACAAACCGTGTTTGATTTAAAGTTCTAACTGCATCTGTCAATATAGGAGAAAACAGAGTGAAACCTAAAAATTCAAACTGTTCCTGCAAACAAATGCTTCAACCTAGAAGAACAAAACTTGGGCATCCAAGTGGGAATGGTGTACTGATCATTACTTGAATGTATCATGAAGATTGGATGAAAAAATATATGTTGAGATTTCAGAAGACTCTAGTTTTTTGAAAGTTTGGCAACCCCTTTCAACATAAGTGTTATTCGCCAGTCCCTGTTTTAGGCTACATCGAGAGGAAACAAAACTTAGAGATAGAACGTAATACTACTTTATTGTGTCAAGTTTCAAGAAGCTAGCACCAACCGTGTTTGATTTAGAGTTCTAGCTGCATCTGTCAATAAAGGAGAAAACAGAGTGAAACCTAGAAATTCAAACGGTTACTGCAAACGAATGCATCAACCTAGGAGAACGAAACTTGGGCATCCAAGTTTGATTGGTGTACTGCTCATTACTTGAAAGTATCACTAAGGTCGGAAAAAAAATATGTGTTGAGATTTCAGGAGACTCTAGTTTTTTGGCAGCCTAACAACGCCTTTCATTGAAAGTGTTATTCGCCAGTCTGTGCTGAAGGCTACATCAAGAGGAAACAAACCTTAGCGATAGAATGTAGAACTACTTTATTGTGTCAAGTTTCAAGAAGCTAGCCCAAACCGTGTATGATTTAGAGTTTGAACTACATTTGTCAATATAGGAGAAATAGAGTGAAACCTAAAAATTCAAACAGTTCCTGCAAACAAATGCTTCAACGTAGGAGAATGAAACTTGAGCATCCAAGTGGGATTTTTGTACTGATCATTACTTGAAAGTATCATGAAGATTGGATGAAAAAATATATGTTGAGATTTCAGAAGACTCTAGTTTTTGGAAGTTTGGCAAACCCCTTTCAATAAAAGTGTTATTCGCCAGTCCCTGCATTAGGCTACATAAAGAGGAAACAACCTTAGAGATAGAACGTAGAACTACAGTATTTTGTCAAGTTTCAAGAAGCTAGCACAAACCGTGTTTGATTTAGAGTTTGAACTGCATCTGTCAATATAGGACAAAAAAAAGTGAAACCTAAAAATTCAAACTGTTCCTACAAACGAATGCTTCAACCTAGAAGAACAAAACTTGGGCATCCAAGTGGGAATGGGGTACTGATCATTACTTGAATGTATCATGAAGATTCGATGAAAAAATATATGTTGAGATTTCAGGAGACTCTAGTTTTTTGAAAGTTTGGTAATCCCTTTCAATATAAGTGTTATTCGCCAGTCCCTGCTTTAGGCTACATCAAGAGGAAACAAACCTTAGAGATAGAATGTAGAACTACTTTATTGTGTCAAGTTTCAAGAAGATAGCACAAACCGTGTTTGATTTAGAGTACTAGCTGCATCTGTCAATATAGGACAAAACAGAGTGAAACCTAAAAATTCAAACTGTTACAGCAAACGAATGCTTCAACCTAGGAGAACGAAACTTGGGCATCCAAGTTTGATTGGTGCACTGCTCATTACTTGAAAGTAGCATGAGGGTCGGAAGAAAAACATATATGATGAGATTTCAGGAGACTGTAGTTTTTCGGCAGCCTAACATCGCCTTTCATTGAATGTGTTATTCGCCAGTCTCTGCTTAAGGCTACATCAAGAGGAAACAAACCTTAGGGATAGAAAGTAGAACTACTTTTTGTGTCATGTTTCAAGTAGCTAGCACAAACCGTGTTTGATTTAAAGTTCTAACTGCATCTGTCAATATAGGAGAAAACAGAGGGAAACCTAAAAATTCAAACTGTTCCTGCAAACAAATGCTTCAACCTAGAAGAACAAAACTTGGGCATCCAAGTGGGAATGGTGTACTGATCATTACTTGAATGTATCATGAAGATTGGATGAAAAAATATATGTTGAGATTTCAGAAGACTCTAGTTTTTGGAAGTTTGGCAACCAATTTCAATAAAAGTGTTGTTCGCCAGTCCCTGCATTAGGCTACATCAAGAGGAAACAAACCTTAGAGATAGAACGTAGAACTACAGTATTTTGTCAAGTTTCAAGAAGCTAGCACAAACCGTGTTTGATTTAGAGTTCGAACTGCATCTGTCAATATAGAACAAAACAGAGTGAAACCTAAAAATTCAAACTGTTACTGCAAACGAAAGCTTCAACCTAGGAGAACGAAACTTGGACATGCAAGTTTGATTGGTGCACTGCTCATTACTTGAAAGTAGCATGAGGGTCGGAAGAAAAAATATATGATGAGATTTCAGGAGACTGTAGTTTTTTGGCAGCCTAACAACGCCTTTCATTGAATGTGTTATTCGCCAGTCTCGGTTTAAGGCTACATCAAGAGGAAACAAACCTTAGGGATAGAACGTAGAACTACTTTATTGTGTCATGTTTCAAGTAGCTAGCACAAACCGTGTTTGATTTAAAGTTCTAACTGCATCTGTCAATATAGGAGAAAACAGAGTGAAACCTAAAAATTCAAACTGTTCCTGCAAACAAATGCTTCAACCTAGAAGAACAAAACTTGGGCATCCAAGTGGGAATGGTGTACTGATCATTACTTGAATGTATCATGAAGATTGGATGAAAAAATATATGTTGAGATTTCAGAAGACTCTAGTTTTTTGAAAGTTTGGCAACCCCTTTCAATATAAGTATTATTCGCCAGTCCCTGTTTTAGGCTACATCGAGAGGAAACAAAACTTAGAGATAGAACGTAGAACTACTTTATTGTGTCAAGTTTCAAGAAGCTAGCACCAACCGTGTTTGATTTAGAGTTCTAGCTGCATCTGTCAATATAGGAGAAAACAGAGTGAAACCTAGAAATTCAAACGGTTACTGCAAACGAATGCATCAACCTAGGAGAACGAAACTTGGGCATCCAAGTTTGATTGGTGTACTGCTCATTACTTGAAAGTATCACTAAGGTCGGAAAAAAAATATGTGTTGAGATTTCAGGAGACTCTAGTTTTTTGGCAGAATAACAACGCCTTTCATTGAAAGTGTTATTCGCCAGTCTGTGCTGAAGGCTACATCAAGAGGAAACAAACCTTAGGGATAGAATGTAGAACTACTTTATTGTGTCAAGTTTCAAGAAGCTAGCCCAAACCGTGTATGATTTAGAGTTTGAACTACATTTGTCAATATAGGAGAAATAGAGTGAAACCTAAAAATTCAAACTGTTCCTGCAAACAAATGCTTCAACGTAGGAGAATGAAACTTGAGCATCCAAGTGGGATTGGTGTACTGATCATTACTTGAAAGTATCATGAAGATTGGATGAAAAAATATATGTTGAGATTTCAGAAGACTCTAGTTTTTGGAAGTTTGGCAAACCCCTTTCAATAAAAGTGTTATTCGCCAGTCCCTGCATTAGGCTACATCAAGAGGAAACAACCTTAGAGATAGAACGTAGAACTACAGTATTTTGTCAAGTTTCAAGAAGCTAGCACAAACCGTGTTTGATTTAGAGTTCGAACTGCATCTGTCAATATAGGACAAAAAAAAGTGAAACCTAAAAATTCAAACTGTTCCTACAAACGAATGCTTCAACCTAGAAGAACAAAACTTGGGCATCCAAGTGGGAATGGGGTACTGATCATTACTTGAATGTATCATGAAGATTCGATGAAAAAATATATGTTGAGATTTCAGGAGACTCTAGTTTTTTGAAAGTTTGGTAACCCCTTTCAATATAAGTGTTATTCGCCAGTCCCTGCTTTAGGCTACATCAAGAGGAAACAAACCTTAGAGATAGAATGTAGAACTACTTTATTGTGTCAAGTTTCAAGAATCTAGCACAAACCGTGTTTGATTTAGAGTACTAGCTGCATCTGTCAATATAGGACAAAACAGAGTGAAACCTAAAAATTCAAACTGTTACAGCAAACGAATGCTTCAACCTAGGAGAACGAAACTTGGACATGCAAGTTTGATTGGTGCACTGCTCATTACTTGAAAGTAGCATGAGGGTCGGAAGAAAAAATATATGATGAGATTTCAGGAGACTGTAGTTTTTTGGCAGCCTAACAACGCCTTTCATTGAATGTGTTATTCGCCAGTCTCTGCTTAAGGCTACATCAAGAGGAAACAAACCTTAGGGATAGAACGTAGAACTACTTTATTGTGTCATGTTTCAAGTAGCTAGCACAAACCGTGTTTGATTTAAAGTTCTAACTGCATCTGTCAATATAGGAGAAAACAGAGTGAAACCTAAAAATTCAAACTGTTCCTGCAAACAAATGCTTCAACCTAGAAGAACAAAACTTGGGCATCCAAGTTTGATTGGTGTACTGCTCATTACTTGAAAGTATCATTAAGGTCGGAAAAAAAATATGTGTTGAGATTTCAGGAGACTCTAGTTTTTTGGCAGCCTAACAACGCCTTTCATTGAAAGTGTTATTCGCCAGTCTGTGCTGAAGGCTACATCAAGAGGAAACAAACCTTAGGGATAGAATGTAGAACTACTTTATTGTGTCAAGTTTCAAGAAGCTAGCCCAAACCGTGTATGATTTAGAGTTTGAACTACGTTTGTCAATATAGGAGAAAACAAAGTGAAACCTAAAAATTCAAACTGTTCCTGCAAACAAATGCTTAAACGTAGGAGAATGAAACTTGAGCATCCAAGTGGGATTGGTGTACTGATCATTACTTGAAAGTATCATGAAGATTGGATGAAAAAATATATGTTGAGATTTCAGAAGACTCTAGTTTTTGGAAGTTTGGCAACCCCTTTCAATAAAAGTGTTATTCGCCAGTCCCTGCATTAGGCTACATCAAGAGGAAACAAACCTTAGAGATAGAACGTAGAACTACAGTATTTTGTCAAGTTTCAAGAAGCTAGCACAAACCGTGTTTGATTTAGAGTTCGAACTGCATCTGTCAATATAGGACAAAACAGAGTGAAACCTAAAAATTCAAACTGTTACTGCAAACGAATGCTTCAACATAGGAGAACGAAACTTGGGCATCCAAGTTTGATTGGTGCACTGCTCATTACTTGAAAGTATCATGAAGGTCGGAAGAAAGAATATATGATGAGATTTCAGGAGACTGTAGTTTTTTGGCAGCCTAACAACGCCTTTCATTGAATGTGTTATTCGCCAGTCTCTGCTTAAGGCTACATCAAGAGGAAACAAACCTTAGGGATAGAACGTAGAACTACTTTATTGTGTCATGTTTCAAATAGCTAGCACAAACCGTGTTTGATTTAATGTTCTAACTGCTTCTGTCAATATAGGAGAAAACAGAGTGAAACCTAAAAATTCAAACTGTTCCTGCAAACGAATGCTTCAACCTAGAAGAACAAAACTTGGGCATCCAAGTGGGAATGGTGTACTGATCATTACTTGAAAGTATCATGAAGATTGGATGAAAAAATATATGTTGAGATTTCAGAAGACTCTAGTTTTTGGAAGTTTGGCAACCCCTTTCAATAAAAGTGTTATTCGCCAGTCCCTGCATTAGGCTACATCAAGAGGAAACAACCTTAGAGATAGAACGTAGAACTACAGTATTTTGTCAAGTTTCAAGAAGCTAGCACAAACCGTGTTTGATTTAGAGTTCGAACTGCATCTGTCAATATAGGACAAAAAAAAGTGAAACCTAAAAATTCAAACTGTTCCTACAAAGGAATGCTTCAACCTAGAAGAACAAAACTTGGGCATCCAAGTGGGAATGGTGTACTGATCATTACTTGAATGTATCATGAAGATTCGATGAAAAAATATATGTTGAGATTCAGGAGACTCTAGTTTTTTGAAAGTTTGGCAACCCCTTTCAATATAAGTGTTATTCGCCAGTCCCTGCTTTAGGCTACATCAAGAGGAAACAAACCTTAGAGATAGAATGTAGAACTACTTTATTGTGTCAAGTTTCAAGAAGCTAGCGCAAACCGTGTTTGATTTAGAGTTCTAGCTGCATCTGTCAATATAGGACAAAACAGAGTGAAACCTAAAAATTCAAATTGTTACAGCAAACGAATGCTTCATCCTAGGAGAACGAAACTTGGGCATCCAGGTTTTTTGGTGCACTGCTCATTACTTGAAAGTAGCATGAGGGTCGGAAGAAAAAATATATGATGAGATTTCAGGAGACTGTAGATTTTTGGCAGCCTAACATCGCCTTTCATTGAATGTTTTATTCGCCAGTCTCTGCTTAAGGCTACATCAAGAGGAAACAAACCTTAGGGATAGAAAGTAGAACTACTTTTTGTGTCATGTTTCAAGTAGCTAGCACAAACCGTGTTTGATTTAAAGTTCTAACTGCATCTGTCAATATAGGAGAAAACAGAGTGAAACCTAAAAATTCAAACTGTTCCTGCAAACAAATGCTTCAACCTAGAAGAACAAAACTTGGGCATCCAAGTGGGAATGGTGTACTGAATATTACTTGAATGTATCATGAAGATTGGATGAAAAAATATATGTTGAGATTTCAGAAGACTCTAGTTTTTGGAAGTTTGGCAACCCCTTTCAATAAAAGTGTTGTTCGCCAGTCCCTGCATTAGGCTACATCAAGAGGAAACAAACCTTAGAGATAGAACGTAGAACTACAGTATTTTGTCAAGTTTCAAGAAGCTAGCACAAACCGTGTTTGATTTAGAGTTCGAACTGCATCTGTCAATATAGGACAAAACAGAGTGAAACCTAAAAATTCAAACTGTTACTGCAAACGAAGCTTCAACCTAGGAGAACGAAACTTGGACATGCAAGTTTGATTGGTGCACTGCTCATTACTTGAAAGTAGCATGAGGGTCGGAAGAAAAAATATATGATGAGATTTCAGGAGACTGTAGTTTTTTGGCAGCCTAACAACGCTTTTCATTGAATGTGTTATTCGCCAGTCTCTGCTTAAGGCTACATCAAGAGGAAACAAACCTTAGGGATAGAACGTAGAACTACTTTATTGTGTCATGTTTCATGTAGCTAGCACAAACCGTGTTTGATTTAAAGTTCTAACTGCATCTGTCAATATAGGAGAAAACAGAGTGAAACCTAAAAATTCAAACTGTTCCTGCAAACGAATGCTTCAACCTAGAAGAACAAAACTTGGGCATCCAAGTGGGATTGGTGTACTGATCATTACTTGAATGTATCATGAAGATTGGACGAAAAAATATATGTTGAGATTTCAGAAGACTGTAGTTTTTGGAAGTTTGGCAACCCCTTTCAATAAAAGTGTTGTTCGCCAGTCCCTGCATTAGGCTACATCAAGAGGAAACAAACCTAAGAGATAGAACGTAGAACTACAGTATTTTGTCAAGTTTCAAGAAGCTAGCACAAACCGTGTTTGATTTAGAGTTCGAACTGCATATGTCAATATAGGACAAAACAGAGTGAAACCTAAAAATTCAAACTGTTCCTGCAAACGAATGCTTCAACCTAGGAGAACGAAACTTGGGCATCCAAGTTTGATTGGTGCACTGCTCATTACTTGAAAGTATCATGAAGGTCGGAAGAAAAAATATATGATGAGATTTCAGGAGACTGTAGTTTTTTGGCAGCCTAACAACGCCTTTCATTGAATGTGTTATTTGCCAGTCTCTGCTTAAGGCTACATCAAGAGGAAACAAATCTTAGGGATAGAACGTAGAACTACTTTATTGTGTCATGTTTCAAGTAGCTAGCACAAACCTTGTTTGATTTTAAGTTCTAAGTGCATCTGTCAATATAGGAGAAAACAGAGTGAAACCTAAAAATTCAAACTGTTCCTGCAAACGAATGCTTCAACCTACAAGAACAAAACTTGGGCATCCAAGTGGGAATGGTGTACTGATCATTACTTGAATGTATCATGAAGATTGGATGAAAAAATATATGTTGAGATTTCAGGAGACTCTAGTTTTTTGAAAGTTTGGCAACCCCTTTCAATATAAGTGTTATTCGCCAGTCCCTGCTTTAGGCTACATCAAGAGGAAACAAACCTTAGAGATAGAACGTAGAACTACTTTATTGTGTCAAGTTTCAAGAAGCTAGCACAAACCGTGTTTGATTTAGAGTTCTAGCTGCATCTGTCAATATGGGAGAAAACAGAGTGAAACCTAGAAATTCAAACTGTTACGGCAAACGAATGCATCAACCTAGGAGAACGAAACTTGGGCATCCAAGTTTGATTGGTGTACTGCTCATTACTTGAAAGTATCATTAAGGTCGGAAAAAAAATATGTGTTGAGATTTCAGGAGACTCTAGTTTTTTGGCAGCCTAACAACGCCTTTCATTGAAAGTGTTATTCGCCAGTCTGTGCTGAAGGCTACATCAAGAGCAAACAAACCTTAGGGATAGAATGTAGAACTACTTTATTGTGTCAAGTTTCAAGAAGCTAGCCCAAACCGTGTATGATTTAGAGTTTGAACTACGTTTCTCAATATAGGAGAAAACAAAGTGAAACCTAAAAATTCAAACTGTTCCTGCAAACGAATGCTTCAACGTAGGAGAATGAAACTTGAGCATCCAAGTGGGATTGGTGTACTGATGATTACTTGAAAGTATCATGAAGATTGGATGAAAAAATATATGTTGAGATTTCAGAAGACTCTAGTTTTTGGAAGTTTGGCAACCCCTTTCAATAAAGGTGTTATTCGCCAGTCCCTGCATTAGGCTACATCAAGAGGAAACAAACCTTAGAGATAGAACGTAGAACTACTTTATTGTGTCAAGTTTCAAGAAGCTAGCAAAAACCGTTTTTGATTTAGTGTTCGAACTGCATCTGTCAATATAGGAGAAAACAGAGTGAAACCTAGAAATTCAAACTGTTACTGCAAACGAATGCATCAACCTAGGAGAACGAAACTTGGGCATCCAAGTTTGATTGGTGTACTGCTCATTACTTGAAAGTATCATTAAGGTCGGAAAAAAATATGTTTTGAGATTTCAGGAGACTCTAGGTTTTTGGCATCCTAACAACGCCTTTCATTGAAAGTGTTATTCGCCAGTCTGTGCTTAAGGCTACATCAAGAGGAAACAAACCATGAAGATAGAACGTAGAACTACTTTATTGTGTCATGTTTCAAGTAGCTAGCACAAACCGTGTTTGATTTAAAGTTCTAACTGCATCTGTCAATATAGGAGAAAACAGAGTGAAACCTAAAAATTCAAACCATTCCTGCAAACGAATGCTTCAACCTAGGAGAACGAAACTTGGGCATCCAAGTTTGATTGGTGCACTGGTCATTACTTGAAAGTAGCATAAGGGTCGGAAGAAAAAATATATGATGAGATTTCAGGAGACTGTAGATTTTTGGCAGCCTAACATCGCCTTTCATTGAATGTGTTATTCGCCAGTCTCTGCTTAAGGCTACATCAAGAGGAAACAAACCTTAGGGATAGAACGTAGAACTACTTTATTGTGTCATGTTTCAAGTAGCTAGCACAAACCGTGTTTGATTTAAAGTTCTAACTGTATCTGTAAATATAGGAGAAAACAGAGTGAAACCTAAAAATTCAAACTGTTCCTGCAAACGAATGCTTCAACCTAGAAGAACAAAACTTGGGCATCTAAGTGGGAATGGTGTACTGATCATTACTTGAATGTATCATGAAGATTGGATGAAAAAATATATGTTGAGATTTCAGAAGACTCTAGTTTTTGGAAGTTTGGCAACCCCTTTCAATAAAAGTGTTGTTCGCCAGTCCCTGCATTAGGCTACATCAAGAGGAAACAAACCTAAGAGATAGAACATAGAACGACAGTATTTTGTCAAGTTTCAAGAATCTAGCACAAATCGTGTTTGATTTAGATTTCGAACTGCATCTGTCAATATAGGACAAAACAGAGTGAAACCTAAAAATTCAAACTGTTACTGCAAACGAATGCTTCAACCTAGGAGAACAAAACTTGGGCATCCAAGTTTGATTGGTGCACTGCTCATTACTTGAAAGTATCATGAAGGTCGGAAGAAAAAATATATGATGAGATTTCAGGAGACTGTAGTTTTTTGGCAGCCTAACAACGCCTTTCATTGAATGTGTTATTCGCCAGTCTGTGCTGAAGGCTACATCAAGAGGAAACAAACCTTAGGGATAGAACGTAGAACTACTTTATTGTGTCATGTTTCAAGTAGCTAGCACAAACCGTGTTTGATTTAAAGTTCTAACTGCATCTGTCAATATAGGAGAAAACAGAGTGAAACCTAAAAATTCAAACTGTTCCTGCAAACGAATGCTTCAACCTAGAAGAACAAATCTTGAGCATCCAAGTGGGACTGGTGTACTGATAATTACTTGAATGTATCATGAAGATTGGATGAAAAAATATATGTTGAGATTTCTGGAGACTCTAGTTTTTTGAAAGTTTGGCAACCCCTATCAATATAAGTGTTATTCGCCAGTCCCTGCATTAGGCTACATCAAGAGGAAACAAACCTTAGAGATAGAACGTAGAAATACTTTATTGTGTCAAGTTTCAAGAAGCTAGCACAAACCGTGTTTGATTTAGAGTTCTAGCTGCATCTGTCAATATGGGAGAAAACAGAGTGAAACCTAGAAATTCAAACTGTTACCGCAAACGAATGCATCATCCTAGGAGAACGAAACTTGGGCATCCAAGTTTGATTGGTGTACTGCTCATTACTTGAAAGTATCATTAAGGTCGGAAAAAAAATATGTGTTGAGATTTCAGGAGACTCTAGTTTTTTGGCAGCCTAACAACGCCTTTCATTGAAAGTGTTATTCGCCAGTCTGTGCTGAAGGCTACATCAAGAGCAAACAAACCTTAGGGATAGAATGTAGAACTACTTTATTGTGTCAAGTTTCAAGAAGCTAGCCCAAACCGTGTATGATTTAGAGTTTGAACTACGTTTGTCAATATAGGAGAAAACAAAGTGAAACCTAAAAATTCAAACTGTTTCTGCAAACAAATGCTTCAACGTAGGAGAATGAAACTTGAGCATCAAAGTGGGATTGGTGTACTGATCATTACTTGAAAGTATCATGAAGATTGGATGAAAAAATATATGTTGAGATTTCAGAAGACTCTAGTTTTTGGAAGTTTGGCAACCCCTTTCAATAAAAGTGTTATTCGCCAGTCCCTGCATTAGGCTACATCAAGAGGAAACAAACCTTAGAGATAGAACGTAGAACTACAGTATTTTGTCAAGTTTCAAGAAGCTAGCACAAACCGTGTTTGATTTAGAGTTCGAACTGCATCTGTCAATATAGGACAAAACAGAGTGAAACCTAAAAATTCAAACTGTTACTGCAAACGAATGCTTCAACCTAGTAGAACAAAATTTGCTCATCCAAGTTGATTGGGGCACTGCTCATTACTTGAAAGTATCATGAAGGTCGGAAGAAAGAATATATGATGAGATTTCAGGAGACTGTAGTTTTTTGGCAGCCTAACAACGCCTTTCATTGAATGTGTTATTCGCCAGTCTCTGCTTAAGGCTACATCAAGAGGAAACAAACCTTAGGGATAGAACGTAGAACTACTTTATTGTGTCATGTTTCAAATAGCTAGCACAAACCGTGTTTGATTTAATGTTCTAACTGCGTCTGTCAATATAGGAGAAAACAGAGTGAAACCTAAAAATTCAAACTGTTCCTGCAAACGAATGCTTCAACCTAGAAGAACAAAACTTGGGCATCCAAGTGGGAATGGTGTACTGATCATTACTTGAAAGTATCATGAAGATTGGATGAAAAAATATATGTTGAGATTTCAGAAGACTCTAGTTTTTGGAAGTTTGGCAACCCCTTTCAATAAAAGTGTTATTCACCAGTCCCTGCATTAGGCTACATCAAGAGGAAACAACCTTAGAGATAGAACGTAGAACTACAGTATTTTGTCAAGTTTCAAGAAGCTAGCACAAACCGTGTTTGATTTAGAGTTCGAACTGCATCTGTCAATATAGGACAAAAAAAAGTGAAACCTAAAAATTCAAACTGTTCCTACAAAGTAATGCTTCAACCTAGAAGAACAAAACTTGGGCATCCAAGTGGGAATGGTGTACTGATCATTACTTGAATGTATCATGAAGATTCGATGAAAAAATATATGTTGAGATTTCAGGAGACTCTAGTTTTTTGAAAGTTTGGCAACCCCTTTCAATATAAGTGTTATTCGCCAGTCCCTGCTTTAGGCTACATCAAGAGGAAACAAACCTTAGAGATAGAATGTAGAACTACTTTATTGTGTCAAGTTTCAAGAAGCTAGCACAAACCGTGTTTGATTTAGAGTTCTAGCTGCATCTGTCAATATAGGACAAAACAGAGTGAAACCTAAAAATTCAAACTGTTACAGCAAACGAATGCTTCAACCTAGGAGAACGAAACTTGGGCATCCAGGTTTGATTGGTGCACTGCTCATTACTTGAAAGTAGCATGAGGGTCGGAAGAAAAAATATATGATGAGATTTCAGGAGACTGTAGTTTTTTGGCAGCCTAACATCGCCTTTCATTGAATGTGTTATTCTCCAGTCTCTGCTTAAGGCTACATCAAGAGGAAACAAACTTTAGGGATAGAAAGTAGAACTACTTTTTGTGTCATGTTTCAAGTAGCTAGCACAAACCGTGTTTGATTTAAAGTTCTAACTGCATCTGTCAATATAGGAGAAAACAGAGTGAAACCTAAAAATTCAACCTGTTCCTGCAAACAAATGCTTCAACCTAGAAGAACAAAACTTGGGCATCCAAGTGGGAATGGTGTACTGATCATTACTTGAATGTATCATGAAGATTGGATGAAAAAATATATGTTGAGATTTCAGAAGACTCTAGTTTTTGGAAGTTTGGCAACCCCTTTCAATAAAAGTGTTGTTCGCCAGTCCCTGCATTAGGCTACATCAAGAGGAAACAAACCTTAGAGATAGAACGTAGAACTACAGTATTTTGTCAAGTTTCAAGAAGCTAGCACAAACCGTGTTTGATTTAGAGTTCGAACTGCATCTGTCAATATAGGACAAAACAGAGTGAAACCTAAAAATTCAAACTGTTACTGCAAACGAAAGCTTCAACCTAGGAGAACGAAACTTGGACATGCAAGTTTGATTGGTGCACTGCTCATTACTTGAAAGTAGCATGAGGGTCGGAAGAAAAAATATATGATGAGATTTCAGGAGACTGTAGTTTTTGGCAGCCTAACAACGCTTTTCATTGAATGTGTTATTCGCCAGTCTCTGCTTAAGGCTACATCAAGAGGAAACAAACCTTAGGGATAGAACGTAGAACTACTTTATTGTGTCATGTTTCATGTAGCTAGCACAAACCGTGTTTGATTTAAAGTTCTAACTGCATCTGTCAATATAGGAGAAAACAGAGTGAAACCTAAAAATTCAAACCGTTCCTGCAAACGAATGCTTCAACCTAGAAGAACAAAACTTTTGCATCCAAGTGGGAATGGTGTACTGATCATTACTTGAAAGTATCATGAAGATTGGATGAAAAAATATATGTTGAGATTTCAGAAGACTCTAGTTTTTGGAAGTTTGGCAACCCCTTTCAATAAAAGTGTTATTCGCCAGTCCCTGCATTAGGCTACATCAATAGGAAACAAACCTTAGAGATAGAACGTAGAACTACAGTATTTTGTCAAGTTTCAAGAAGCTAGCACAAACCGTGTTTGATTTAGAGATCGAACTGCATCTGTCAATATAGGACAAAACAGAGTGAAACCTAAAAATTCAAACTGTTACTGCAAACGAATGCTTCAACCTAGGAGAACGAAACTTGGGCATCCAAGTTTGATTGCTGCAATGCTCATTACTTGAAAGTAGCATGAGGGTCGGAAGAAAAAATATATGATGAGATTTCAGGAGACTGTAGTTTTTTGGCAGCCTAACAATGCCTTTCATTGAATGTGTTATTCGCCAGTCTCTGCTTAAGGCTACATCAAGAGGAAACAAACCTTAGGGATAGAACGTAGAACAACTTTATATGTCATGTTTCAAGTAGCTAGCACAAACCGTGTTTGATTTAAAGTTCTAACTGCATCTGTCAATATAGGAGAAAACAGAGTGAAACCTAAAAATTCAAACTGTTCCTGCAAACGAATGCTTCAACCTAGAAGAACAAAACTTGGGCATCCAAGTGGGATTGGTGTACTGATCATTACTTGAATGTATCATGAAGATTGGATGAAAAAATATATGTTGAGATTTCAGAAGACTGTAGTTTTTGGAAGTTTGGCAACCCCTTTCAATAAAAGTGTTGTTCGCCAGTCCCTGCATTAGGCTACATCAAGAGGAAACAAACCTGAGAGATAGAACGTAGAACTACAGTATTTTGTCAAGTTTCAAGAAGCTAGCACAAACCGTGTTTGATTTAGAGTTCGAACTGCATCTGTCAATATAGGACAAAACAGAGTGAAACCTAAAAATTCAAACTGTTCCTGCAAACGAATGCTTCAACCTAGGAGAACGAAACTTGGGCATCCAAGTTTGATTGGTGCACTGCTCATTACTTGAAAGTATCATGAAAGTCGGAAGAAAAAATATATGATGAGATTTCAGGAGACTGTAGTTTTTTGGCAGCCTAACAACGCCTTTCATTGAATGTGTTATTCGCCAGTCTCTGCTTAAGGCTACATCAAGAGGAAACAAACCTTAGGGATAGAACGTAGAACTACTTTATTGTGTCAAGTTTCAAGAAGCTAGCACAAACCGTGTTTGATTTAGAGTTCTAGCTGCATCTGTCAATATAGGAGAAAACAGAGTGAAACCTAGAAATTCAAACTGTTACTGCAAACGAATGCATCAACCTAGGAGAACGAAACTTGGGCATCCAAGTTTGATTGGTGTACTGCTCATTACTTGAAATTATCATTAGGTCGGAAAAAAAATATATGTTGAGATTTCAGGAGACTCTAGTTTTTTGGCAGCCTAACAACGCCTTTCATTGAAAGTGTTATTCGCCAGTCTGTGCTGAAGGCTACATCAAGAGGAAACAAACCTTAGGGATAGAGCGTAGAACTACTTTATTGTGTCATGTTTCAAGTAGCTAGCACAAACCGTGTTTGATTTAAAGTTCTAAGTGCATCTGTCAATATAGGAGAAAACAGAGTGAAACCTAAAAATTCAAACTGTTCCTGCAAACGAATGCTTCAACCTACAAGAACAAAACTTGGGCATCCAAGTGGGAATGGTGTACTGATCATTACTTGAATGTATCATGAAGATTGGATGAAAAAATATATGTTGAGATTTCAGGAGACTCTAGTTTTTTGAAAGTTTGGCAACCCCTTTCAATATAAGTGTTATTCGCCAGTCCCTGCTTTAGGCTACATCAAGAGGAAACAAACCTTAGAGATAGAACGTAGAACTACTTTATTGTGTCAAGTTTCAAGAAGCTAGCACAAACCGTGTTTGATTTAGAGTTCTAGCTGCATCTGTCAATATGGGAGAAAACAGAGTGAAACCTAGAAATTCAAACTGTTACGGCAAACGAATGCATCAACCTAGGAGAACGAAACTTGGGCATCCAAGTTTGATTGGTGTACTGCTCATTACTTGAAAGTATCATTAAGGTCGGAAAAAAAATATGTGTTGAGATTTCAGGAGACTCTAGTTTTTTGGCAGCCTAACAACGCCTTTCATTGAAAGTGTTATTCGCCAGTCTGTGCTGAAGGCTACATCAAGAGCAAACAAACCTTAGGGATAGAATGTAGAACTACTTTATTGTGTCAAGTTTCAAGAAGCTAGCCCAAACCGTGTATGATTTAGAGTTTGAACTACGTTTCTCAATATAGGAGAAAACAAAGTGAAACCTAAAAATTCAAACTGTTCCTGCAAACGAATGCTTCAACGTAGGAGAACGAAACTTGGGCATCCAAGTTTGATTACTGTCCTGCTCATTACTTGAAAGTATCATTAAGGTCGGAAAAAAATATGTTTTGAGTTTTCAGGAGACTCTAGTTTTTTGGCATCCTAACAACGCCTTTCATTGAAAGTGTTATTCGCCAGTCTGTGCTTAAGGCTACTTCAAGAGGAAACAAACCATGAAGATAGAACGTAGAACTACTTTATTGTGTCATGTTTCAAGTAGCTAGCACAAACCGTGTTTGATTTAAAGTTCTAACTGCATCTGTCAATATAGGAGAAAACAGAGTGAAACCTAAAAATTCAAACCATTCCTGCAAACGAATGCTTCAACCTAGAAGAACAAAACTTGGGCATCCAAGTGGGAATGGTGTACTGATCATTACTTGAAAGTATCATGAAGATTGGATGAAAAAATATATGTTGAGATTTCAGAAGACTCTAGTTTTTGGAAGTTTGGCAACCCCTTTCAATAAAAGTGTTATTTGCCACTCCCTGCATTAGGCTACATCAAGAGGAAAGAAACCTTAGAGATAGAACGTAGAACTACAGTATTTTGTCAAGTTTCAAGAAGCTAGCACAAACCGTGTTTGATTTAGAGATCGAACTGCATCTGTCAATATAGGACAAAACAGAGTGAAACCTAAAAATTCAAACTGTTACTGCAAACGAATGCTTCAACCTAGGAGAACGAAACTTGGGCATCCAAGTTTGATTGGTGCACTGCTCATTACTTGATATTAGCATGAGGGTCGGAAGAAAAAATATATGATGAGATTTCAGGAGACTGTATTTTTTTGGCAGCCTAACAATGCCTTTCATTGAATGTGTTATTCGCCAGTCTCTGCTTAAGGCTACATCAAGAGGAAACAAACCTTAGGGATAGAACGTAGAACTACTTTATTGTGTCATGTTTCAAGTAGCTAGCACAAACCGTGTTTGATTTAAAGTTCTAACTGCATCTGTCAATATAGGAGAAAACAGAGTGAAACCTAAAAATTCAAACTGTTCCTGCAAACGAATGCTTCAACCTAGAAGAACAAAACTTGGGCATCCAAGTGGGAATGGTATACTGATCATTACTTGAAAGTATCATGAAGATTGGATGAAAAAATATATGTTGAGATTTCAGAAGACTCTAGTTTTTGGAAGTTTGCCAACCCCTTTCAATAAAAGTGTTATTCGCCAGTCCCTGCATTAGGCTACATCAAGAGGAAACAAACCTTAGAGATAGAACGTAGAACTACAGTATTTTGTCAAGTTTCAAGAAGCTAGCACAAACCGTGTTTGATTTAGAGATCGAACTGCATCTGTCAATATAGGACAAAACAGAGTGAAACCTAAAAATTCAAACTGTTACTGCAAACGAATGCTTCAACCTAGGAGAACGAAACTTGGGCATCCAAGTTTGATTGGTGCACTGCTCATTACTTGATAGTAGCATGAGGGTCGGAAGAAAAAATATATGATGAGATTTCAGGAGACTGTATTTTTTTGGCAGCCTAACAATGCCTTTCATTGAATGTGTTATTCGCCAGTCTCTGCTTAAGGCTACATCAAGAGGAAACAAACCTTAGGGATAGAACGTAGAACTACTTTATTGTGTCATGTTTCAAGTAGCTAGCACAAACCGTGTTTGATTTAAAGTTCTAACTGCATCTGTCAATATAGGAGAAAACAGAGTGAAACCTAAAAATTCAAACTGTTCCTGCAAACGAATGCTTCAACCTAGAAGAAAAAAACTTGGGCATCCAAGTGGGAATGGTGTACTGATCATTTCTTGAATGTATCATGAAGATTGGATGAAAAAATATATGTTGAGATTTCAGGAGACTCTAGTTTTTTGAAAGTTTGGCAACCCCTTTCAATATAGTGTTATTCGCCAGTCCCTGCTTTAGGCTACATCAAGAGGAAACAAACCTTAGAGATAGAACGTAGATCTACATTATTGTGTCAAGTTTCAAGAAGCTAGCACAAACCGTGTTTGATTTAGAGTTCTAGCTGTATCTGACAATATAGGAGAAAACAGAGTGAAACCTAGAAATTCAAACTGTTACTGCAAACGAATGCATCAACCTAGGAGAACGAAACTTGGGCATCCAAGTTTGATTGGTGTACTGCTCATTACTTGAAAGTATCATTAAGGTCGGAAAAAAAATATGTGTTGAGATTTCAGGAGACTCTAGTTTTTTGGCAGCCTAACAACGCCTTTCATTGAAAGTGTTATTCGCCAGTCTGTGCTGAAGGCTACATCAAGAGGAAACAAACCTTAGGGATAGAATGTAGAACTACTTCATTGTGTCAAGTTTCAAGAAGCTAGCCCAAACAGTGTATGATTTAGTGTTTGAACTACATTTGTCAATATAGGAGAAAACAGAGTGAAACCTAAAAATTCAAACTGTTCCTGCAAACGAATGTTTCAACGTAGGAGAATGAAACTTGAGCATCCAAGTGGTCTTGGTGTACTGATCATTACTTGAAAGTATCATGAAGATTGGATGAAAAAATATATGTTGAGATTTCAGGAGACTCTAGTTTTTTGAAAGTGTGGCAACCCCTTTCAATATAACTGTTATTCGCCAGTCCCTGCGTTAGGCTACATCAAGAGGAAACAAACCTTAGAGATAGAACGTAGAACTACTTTATTGTGTCAAGTTTCAAGAAGCTAGCACAAACCGTGTTTGATTTAGAGTTCTAGCTGCATCTGTCAATATAGGAGAAAACAGAGTGAAACCTAAAAAATCAAACTGTTCCTGCAAACGAATGCTTCAACCTAGGAGAACGAAACTTGTTCATCCAAGTTTGATTGGTGCACTGCTCATTACTTGAAAGTATCATGAAGGTCAGAAGAAAAAATATATGTTGAGATTTCAGGAGACTGTAGTTTTTTGGCAGCCTAACAACGCCTTTCATTGAATGTGTTATTCGCCAGTCTCTGCTTAAGGCTACATCAAGAGGAAACAAACCTTAGGGATAGAACGTAGAACTACTTTATTGTGTCATGTTTCAAGTAGCTAGCACAAACCGTGTTTGATTTAAAGTTCTAACTGCATCTGTCAATATAGGAGAAAACAGAGTGAAACCTAAAAATTCAAACTGTTCCTGCAAACGAATGCTTCAACCTAGAAGAAAAAAACTTGGGCATCCAAGTGGGAATGGTGTACAGATCATTAGTTGAATGTATCATGAAGATTGGATGAAAAAATATATGTTGAGATTTCAGAAGACTCTAGTTTTTTGAACGTTTGGCAACCCCTTTCAATATAAGTGTTATTCGCCAGTCCCTGCTTTAGGCTACATCAAGAGGAAACAAACCTTAGAGATAGAACGTAGAACTACTTTATTGTGTCAAGTTTCAAGAAGCTAGCACAAACCGTGTTTGATGTAGTGTTCTAGCTGCATCTGTCAATATAGGAGAAAACAGAGTGAAACCTAGAAATTCAAACTGTTACTGCAAACGAATGCATCAACCTAGGAGAACGAAACTTGGGCATCCAAGTTTGATTGGTGTACTGCTCATTACTTGAAAGTATGATTAAGGTCGGAAAAAAAATATGTGTTGAGATTTCAGGAGACTCTTGTTTTTTGGCAGCCTAACAACGCCTTTCATTGAAAGTGTTATTCGCCAGTCTGTGCTGAAGGCTACATCAAGAGGAAACAAACCTTAGGGATAGAATGTAGAACTACTTTATTGTGTCAAGTTTCAAGAAGCTAGCCCAAACCGTGTATGATTTAGAGTTTGAACTATATTTGTCATTATAGGAGAAAACCGAGTGTATCCTAAAAATTCAAACTGTCACTGCAAACGAATGCTTCAACGTGGGAGAATGAAACTTGAGCATCCAAGTGGGATTGGTGTACTGATCATTACTTGAAAGTTTCATGAAGATTGGATGAAAAAATATATGTTGAGATTTCAGAAGACTCTAGTTTTTGGAAGTTTGGCAACCCCTTTCAATAAAAGTGTTATTCGCCAGTCCCTGCATTAGGCTACATCAATAGGAAACAAACCTTAGAGATAGAACGTAGAACTACAGTATTTTGTCAAGTTTCAAGAAGCTAGCACAAACCGTGTTTGATTTAGAGATCGAACTGCATCTGTCAATATAGGACAAAACAGAGTGAAACCTAAAAATTCAAACTGTTACTGCAAACGAATGCTTCAACCTAGGAGAACGAAACTTGGGCATCCAAGTTTGATTGCTGCAATGCTCATTACTTGAAAGTAGCATGAGGGTCGGAAGAAAAAATATATGATGAGATTTCAGGAGACTGTAGTTTTTTGGCAGCCTAACAATGCCTTTCATTGAATGTGTTATTCGCCAGTCTCTGCTTAAGGCTACATCAAGAGGAAACAAACCTTAGGGATAGAACGTAGAACAACTTTATATGTCATGTTTCAAGTAGCTAGCACAAAACCGTGTTTGATTTAAAGTTCTAACTGCATCTGTCAATATAGGAGAAAACAGAGTGAAACCTAAAAATTCAAACTGTTCCTGCAAACGAATGCTTCAACCTAGAAGAACAAAACTTGGGCATCCAAGTGGGATTGGTGTACTGATCATTACTTGAATGTATCATGAAGATTGGATGAAAAAATATATGTTGAGATTTCAGAAGACTGTAGTTTTTGGAAGTTTGGCAACCCCTTTCAATAAAAGTGTTGTTCGCCAGTCCCTGCATTCGGCTACATCAAGAGGAAACAAACCTGAGAGATAGAACGTAGAACTACAGTATTTTGTCAAGTTTCAAGAAGCTAGCACAAACCGTGTTTGATTTAGAGTTCGAACTGCATCTGTCAATATAGGACAAAACAGAGTGAAACCTAAAAATTCAAACTGTTCCTGCAAACGAATGCTTCAACCTAGGAGAACGAAACTTGGGCATCCAAGTTTGATTGGTGCACTGCTCATTACTTGAAAGTATCATGAAAGTCGGAAGAAAAAATATATGATGAGATTTCAGGAGACTGTAGTTTTTTGGCAGCCTAACAACGCCTTTCATTGAATGTGTTATTCGCCAGTCTCTGCTTAAGGCTACATCAAGAGGAAACAAACCTTAGGGATAGAACGTAGAACTACTTTATTGTGTCAAGTTTCAAGAAGCTAGCACAAACCGTGTTTGATTTAGAGTTCTAGCTGCATCTGTCAATATAGGAGAAAACAGAGTGAAACCTAGAAATTCAAACTGTTACTGCAAACGAATGCATCAACCTAGGAGAACGAAACTTGGGCATCCAAGTTTGATTGGTGTACTGCTCATTACTTGAAATTATCATTAGGTCGGAAAAAAAATATATGTTGAGATTTCAGGAGACTCTAGTTTTTTGGCAGCCTAACAACGCCTTTCATTGAAAGTGTTATTCGCCAGTCTGTGCTGAAGGCTACATCAAGAGGAAACAAACCTTAGGGATAGAGCGTAGAACTACTTTATTGTGTCATGTTTCAAGTAGCTAGCACAAACCGTGTTTGATTTAAAGTTCTAAGTGCATCTGTCAATATAGGAGAAAACAGAGTGAAACCTAAAAATTCAAACTGTTCCTGCAAACGAATGCTTCAACCTACAAGAACAAAACTTGGGCATCCAAGTGGGAATGGTGTACTGATCATTACTTGAATGTATCATGAAGATTGGATGAAAAAATATATGTTGAGATTTCAGGAGACTCTAGTTTTTTGAAAGTTTGGCAACCCCTTTCAATATAAGTGTTATTCGCCAGTCCCTGCTTTAGGCTACATCAAGAGGAAACAAACCTTAGAGATAGAACGTAGAACTACTTTATTGTGTCAAGTTTCAAGAAGCTAGCACAAACCGTGTTTGATTTAGAGTTCTAGCTGCATCTGTCAATATGGGAGAAAACAGAGTGAAACCTAGAAATTCAAACTGTTACGGCAAACGAATGCATCAACCTAGGAGAACGAAACTTGGGCATCCAAGTTTGATTGGTGTACTGCTCATTACTTGAAATTATCATTAAGGTCGGAAAAAAAATATGTGTTGAGATTTCAGGAGACTCTAGTATTTTGGCAGCCTAACAACGCCTTTCATTGAAAGTGTTATTCGCCACTCTGTGCTGAAGGCTACATCAAGAGCAAACAAACCTTAGGGATAGAATGTAGAACGACTTTATTGTGTCAAGTTTCAAGAAGCTAGCCCAAACCGTGTATGATTTAGAGTTTGAACTACGTTTCTCAATATAGGAGAAAACAAAGTGAAACCTAAAAATTCAAACTGTTCCTGCAAACGAATGCTTCAACGTAGGAGAACGAAACTTGGGCATCCAAGTTTGATTACTGTCCTGCTCATTACTTGAAAGTATCATTAAGGTCGGAAAAAAATATGTTTTGAGTTTTCAGGAGACTCTAGTTTTTTGGCATCCTAACAACGCCTTTCATTGAAAGTGTTATTCGCCAGTCTGTGCTTAAGGCTACTTCAAGAGGAAACAAACCATGAAGATAGAACGTAGAACTACTTTATTGTGTCATGTTTCAAGTAGCTAGCACAAACCGTGTTTGATTTAAAGTTCTAACTGCATCTGTCAATATAGGAGAAAACAGAGTGAAACCTAAAAATTCAAACCATTCCTGCAAACGAATGCTTCAACCTAGAAGAACAAAACTTGGGCATCCAAGTGGGAATGGTGTACTGATCATTACTTGAAAGTATCATGAAGATTGGATGAAAAAATATATGTTGAGATTTCAGAAGACTCTAGTTTTTGGAAGTTTGGCAACCCCTTTCAATAAAAGTGTTATTTGCCACTCCCTGCATTAGGCTACATCATGAGGAAAGAAACCTTAGAGATAGAATGTAGAACTACAGTATTTTGTCAAGTTTCAAGAAGCTAGCACAAACCGTGTTTGATTTAGAGATCGAACTGCATCTGTCAATATAGGACAAAACAGAGTGAAACCTAAAAATTCAAACTGTTACTGCAAACGAATGCTTCAACCTAGGAGAACGAAACTTGGGCATCCAAGTTTGATTGGTGCACTGCTCATTACTTGATAGTAGCATGAGGGTCGGAAGAAAAAATATATGATGAGATTTCAGGAGACTGTATTTTTTTGGCAGCCTAACAATGCCTTTCATTGAATGTGTTATTCGCCAGTCTCTGCTTAAGGCTACATCAAGAGGAAACAAACCTTAGGGATAGAACGTAGAACTACTTTATTGTGTCATGTTTCAAGTAGCTAGCACAAACCGTGTTTGATTTAAAATTCTAACTGCATCTGTCAATATAGGAGAAAACAGAGTGAAACCTAAAAATTCAAACTGTTCCTGCAAACGAATGCTTCAACCTAGAAGAAAAAAACTTGGGCATCCAAGTGGGAATGGTGTACTGATCATTTCTTGAATGTATCATGAAGATTGGATGAAAAAATATATGTTGAGATTTCAGGAGACTCTAGTTTTTTGAAAGTTTGGCAACCCCTTTCAATATAGTGTTATTCGCCAGTCCCTGCTTTAGGCTACATCAAGAGGAAACAAACCTTAGAGATAGAACGTAGATCTACATTATTGTGTCAAGTTTCAAGAAGCTAGCACAAACCGTGTTTGATTTAGAGTTCTAGCTGTATCTGACAATATAGGAGAAAACAGAGTGAAACCTAGAAATTCAAACTGTTACTGCAAACGAATGCATCAACCTAGGAGAACGAAACTTGGGCATCCAAGTTTGATTGGTGTACTGCTCATTACTTGAAAGTATCATTAAGGTCGGAAAAAAAATATGTGTTGAGATTTCAGGAGACTCTAGTTTTTTGGCAGCCTAACAACGCCTTTCATTGAAAGTGTTATTCGCCAGTCTGTGCTGAAGGCTACATCAAGAGGAAACAAACCTTAGGGATAGAATGTAGAACTACTTCATTGTGTCAAGTTTCAAGAAGCTAGCCCAAACAGTGTATGATTTAGTGTTTGAACTACATTTGTCAATATAGGAGAAAACAGAGTGAAACCTAAAAATTCAAACTGTTCCTGCAAACGAATGTTTCAACGTAGGAGAATGAAACTTGAGCATCCAAGTGGTCTTGGTGTACTGATCATTACTTGAAAGTATCATGAAGATTGGATGAAAAAATATATGTTGAGATTTCAGGAGACTCTAGTTTTTTGAAAGTGTGGCAACCCCTTTCAATATAACTGTTATTCGCCAGTCCCTGCGTTAGGCTACATCAAGAGGAAACAAACCTTAGAGATAGAACGTAGAACTACTTTATTGTGTCAAGTTTCAAGAAGCTAGCACAAACCGTGTTTGATTTAGAGTTCTAGCTGCATCTGTCAATATAGGAGAAAACAGAGTGAAACCTAGAAATTCAAACTGTTACTGCAAACGAATGCATCAACCTAGGAGAACGAAACTTGGGCATCCAAGTTTGATTGGTGTACTGCTCATTACTTGAAATTATCATTAGGTCGGAAAAAAAATATATGTTGAGATTTCAGGAGACTCTAGTTTTTTGGCAGCCTAACAACGCCTTTCATTGAAAGTGTTATTCGCCAGTCTGTGCTGAAGGCTACATCAAGAGGAAACAAACCTTAGGGATAGAGCGTAGAACTACTTTATTGTGTCATGTTTCAAGTAGCTAGCACAAACCGTGTTTGATTTAAAGTTCTAACTGCATCTGTCAATATAGGAGAAAACAGAGTGAAACCTAAAAATTCAAACTGTTCCTGCAAACGAATGCTTCAACCTAGAAGAACAAAACTTGGGCATCCAAGTGGGAATGGTGTACTGATCATTACTTGAAAGTATCATGAAGATTGGATAAAAAAATATATGTTGGGATTTCAGAAGACTCTAGTTTTTGGAAGTTTGGCAACCCCTTTCAATAAAAGTGTTATTCACCAGTCCCTGCATTAGGCTACATCAAGAGGAAACAAACCTTAGAGATAGAACGTAGAACTACAGTATTTTGCCAAGTTTCAAGAAGCTAGCACAAACCGTGTTTGATTTAGAGTTCGAACTGCATCTGTCAATATAGGACAAAACAGAGTGAAACCTAAAAAATCAAACTGTTCCTGCAAACGAATGCTTCAACCTAGGAGAACGAAACTTGTTCATCCAAGTTTGATTGGTGCACTGCTCATTACTTGAAAGTATCATGAAGGTCAGAAGAAAAAATATATGTTGAGATTTCAGGACACTGTAGTTTTTTGGCAGCCTAACAACGCCTTTCATTGAATGTGTTATTCGCCAGTCTCTGCTTAAGGCTACATCAAGAGGAAACAAACCTTAGGGATAGAACGTAGAACTACTTTATTGTGTCATGTTTCAAGTAGCTAGCACAAACCGTGTTTGATTTAAAGTTCTAACTGCATCTGTCAATATAGGAGAAAACAGAGTGAAACCTAAAAATTCAAACTGTTCCTGCAAACGAATGCTTCAACCTAGAAGAAAAAAACTTGGGCATCCAAGTGGGAATGGTGTACAGATCATTAGTTGAATGTATCATGAAGATTGGATGAAAAAATATATGTTGAGATTTCAGAAGACTCTAGTTTTTTGAACGTTTGGCAACCCCTTTCAATATAAGTGTTATTCGCCAGTCCCTGCTTTAGGCTACATCAAGAGGAAACAAACCTTAGAGATAGAACGTAGAACTACTTTATTGTGTCAAGTTTCAAGAAGCTAGCACAAACCGTGTTTGATGTAGTGTTCTAGCTGCATCTGTCAATATAGGAGAAAACAGAGTGAAACCTAGAAATTCAAACTGTTACTGCAAACGAATGCATCAACCTAGGAGAACGAAACTTGGGCATCCAAGTTTGATTGGTGTACTGCTCATTACTTGAAAGTATGATTAAGGTCGGAAAAAAAATATGTGTTGAGATTTCAGGAGACTCTTGTTTTTTGGCAGCCTAACAACGCCTTTCATTGAAAGTGTTATTCGCCAGTCTGTGCTGAAGGCTACATCAAGAGGAAACAAACCTTAGGGATAGAATGTAGAACTACTTTATTGTGTCAAGTTTCAAGAAGCTAGCCCAAACCGTGTATGATTTAGAGTTTGAACTATATTTGTCATTATAGGAGAAAACCGAGTGTATCCTAAAAATTCAAACTGTCACTGCAAACGAATGCTTCAACGTGGGAGAATGAAACTTGAGCATCCAAGTGGGATTGGTGTACTGATCATTACTTGAAAGTTTCATGAAGATTGGATGAAAAAAATATATGTTGAGATTTCAGAAGACTCTAGTTTTTGTAAGTTTGGCAACCCCTTTCAATAAAAGTGTTATTCGCCACTCCCTGCATTAGGCTACATCAAGAGGAAACAAACCTTAGAGATAGAACGTAGAACTACAGTATTTTGTCAAGTTTCAAAAAGCTAGCACAAACCATGTTTGATTTAGAGTTCGAACTGCATCTGTCAATATAGGACAAAACAGAGTGAAACCTAAAAATTCAAACTGTTACTGCAAACGAATGCTTCAACCTAGGAGAACAAAACTTGGGCATCCAAGTTTGATTGGTGCACTGCTCATTACTTGAAAGTATCATGAAGGTCGGAACAAAAAATATATGATGAGATTTCAGGAGACTGTAGTTTTTTGGCAGCCTAACAACGCCTTTCATTGAATGTGTTATTCGCCAGTCTCTGCTTAAGGCTACATCAAGAGGAAACAAACCGTAGGGATAGAACGTAGAACTACTTTATTGTGTCATGTTTCAAGTAGCTAGCACAAACCGTGTTTGATTTAAAGTTCTAACTGCATCTGTCAATATAGGAGAAAACAGAGTGAAACCTAAAAATTCAAACTGTTCCTGCAAACGAATGCTTCAACGTAGGAGAATGAAACTTGAGCATCCTAGTGGGACTGGTGTACTGATCATTACTTGCAAGTATCATGAAGATTGGATGAAAAAAATATATGTTGAGATTTCAGAAGACTCTAGTTTTTGTAAGTTTGGCAACCCCTTTCAATAAAAGTGTTATTCGCCAGTCCCTGCATTAGGCTACATCAAGGGGAAACAAACCTTAAAGATAGAACGTAGAACTACAGTATTTTGTCAAGTTTCAAGAAGCTAGCACAAACCGTGTTTGATTTAGAGTTCGAACTGCATCTGTCAATATAGAAGAAAACAGAGTGAAACCTAAAAATTCAAAATGTTCTTGCAAACGAATGCTTCAACCTAGAAGAACAAAACTTGGTCTTCCAAGTGGGAATGGTGTACTGATCATTACTTGAATGTATCATGAAGATTGGATGAAAAAAATATATGTTGAGATTTCAGAAGACTCTAGTTTTTCGAAGTTTGGCAACCCCTTTCAATAAAAGTGGTATTCACCAGTCCCTGCATTAGGCTACATCAATAGGAAACAAACCTTACAGATAGAACGTAGAACTACAGTATTTTGTCAAGTTTCAAGAAGCTAGCACAAACTGTGTTTGATTTAGAGTTGGAACTGCATCTGTCAATATAGGAGAAAACAGAGTGAAACCTAAAAATTCAAAATGTTCCTGCAAACGAATGATTCAACCTAGAAGAACAAAACTTGGGCTTCCAAGTGGGAATGGTGTACTGATCATTACTTGAATGTATCATGAAGATTGGATGAAAAAATATATGTTGAGATTTCAGGAGACTCTAGTTTTTTGAAAGTTTGGCAACCCCTTTCAATATAAGCGTTATTCGCCAGTCCCTGCGTTAGGCTACCTCAAGAGGAAACAAACCTTAGAGATAGAATGTAGAACTACTTTATTGTGTCAAGTTTCAAGAAGCTAGCAAAAACCGTGTTTGATTTAGAGTTCTACATGCATCTGTCAATATAGGAGAAAACAGAGTGAAACCTAGAAATTCAAACTGTTACTGCAAACGAATGCATCAACCTAGGAGAACGAAACTTGGGCATATAAGTTTGATTGGTGTACTGCTCATTACTTGAAAGTATCATTAGGTCGGAAAAAAAATATGTGTTGAGATTTCAGGAGACTCTAGATTTTTGGCAGCCTAACAACGCCTTTCATTGAAAGTGTTATTCGCCAGTCTGTGCTGAAGGCTACATCAAGAGGAAACAAACCTTAGGGATAGAACGTAGAACTACTTTATTGTGTCATGTTTCAAGTAGCTAGCACAAACCGTGTTTGATTTAAAGTTCTAACTGCATCTGTCAATATAGGAGAAAACAGAGTGAAACCTAAAATTTCAAACTGTTCCTGCAAACGAATGCTTCAACCTAGAAGAACAAAACTTGGGCATCCAAGTGGGAATGGTGTACTGATCATTACTTGATTGTATCATGAAGACTGGATGAAAAAATATATGTTGAGATTTCAGGAGACTCTAGTTTTTTGAACGTTTGGCAACCCCTTTCAATATAAGTGTTATTCGCCAGTCCCTGCTTTAGGCTACATCAAGAGGAAACAAACCTTAGAGATAGAACGTAGAACTACTTTATTGTGTCAAGTTTCAAGAAGCTAGCACAAACCGTGTTTGATGTAGAGTTCTAGCTGCATCTGTCAATATAGGAGAAAACAGAGTGAAACCTAGAAATTCAAACTGTTACTGCAAACGAATGCATCAACCTAGGAGAACGAAACTTGGGCATCCAAGTTTGATTGGTGTACTGCTCATTACTTGAAAGTATCATTAAGGTCGGAAAAAAAATATGTGTTGAGATTTCAGGAGACTCTAGTTTTTTGGCAGCCTAACAACGCCTTTCATTGAAAGTGTTATTCGCCAGTCTGTGCTGAAGGCTACATCAAGAGGAAACAAATCTTAGGGATAGAATGTAGAACTACTTTATTGTGTCAAGTTTCAGGAAGCTAGCCCAAACCGTGTATGATTTAGAGTTTGAACTATATTTGTCAATATAGGAGAAAACCGAGTGAAACCTAAAAATTCAAACTGTTACTGCAAACGAATGCTTCAACGTAGGAGAATGAAACTTGGGCATCCAAGTTTGATTGGTGCACTGCTCATTACTTGAAAGTATCATGAAGTTCGGAAGAAAAAATATATGATGAGATTTCAGGAGACTGTAGTTTTTTGGCAGCCTAACAACGCCTTTCATTGAATGTGTTATTCGCCAGTCTCTGCTTAAGGCTACATCAAGAGGAAACAAACCTTAGGGATAGAACGTAGAACTACTTTATTGTGTCATGTTTCAAGTAGCTAGCACAAACCGTGTTTGATTTAAAGTTCTAACTGCATCTGTCAATATAGGAGAAAACAGAGTGAAACCTAAAAATTCAAAATGTTCCTGCAAACGAATGCTTCAACCTAGAAGAACAAAACTTGGGCATCCAAGTGGGAATGGTGTACTGATCATTACTTGAATGTATCATGAAGATTGGATGAAAAAATATATGTTGAGATTTCAGGAGACTCTAGTTTTTTGAAAGTTTTTCAACCCCTTTCAATATAAGTGTTATTCGCCAGTCCCTGCTTTAGGCTACATCAAGAGGAATCAAACCTTAGGGATAGAACGTAGAACTACTTTATTGTGTCAAGTTTCAAGAAGCTAGCACAAACCGTGTTTGATGTATAGTTCTAGCTGCATCTGTCAATATAGGAGAAAACAGAGTGAAACCAAGAAATTCAAACTGTTACTGCAAACGAATGCATCAACCTAGGAGAACGAAACTTGGGCATCCAAGTTTGACTGGTGTACTGCTCATTACTTGAAAGTATATTTAAGGTCGGAAAAAAAAATATGTGTTGAGATTTCAGGAGACTCTAGTTTTTTGGCATCCTAACAACACCTTTCATTGAACTACAGTATTTTGTCAATTTCAAGAAGCTAGCACAAACCGTGTTTGATTTAGAGTTCGAACTGCATCTGTCAATATACTACAAAACAGAGTGAAACCTAAAAATTCAAACTGTTTCTGCAAACGAATGCTTCAACCTAGGAGAACGAAACTTGGGCATCCAAGTTTGATTGGTGCACTGCTCATTACTTGAAAGTATCATGAAGGTCGGAAGAAAAAATATATGATGAGATTTCAGGAGACTGTAGTTTTTTGGCAGCCTAACAACGCCTTTCATTGAATGTGTTATTCGCCAGTCTCTGCTTAAGGCTACATCAAGAGGAAACAAACCGTAGGGATAGAACGTAGAACTACGTTATTGTGTCATGTTTCAAGTAGCTAGCACAAACCGTGTTTGATTTAAAGTTCTAACTGCATCTGTCAATATAGGAGAAAACAGAGTGAAACCTAAAAATTCAAACTGTTCCTGCAAACGAATGCTTCAACCTACAAGAACAAAACTTGGGCATCCAAGTGGGAATGGTGTACTGATCATTACTTGAATGTTTCATGAAGATTGGATGAAAAAATATATGTTGAGATTTCAGGAGACTCTAGTTTTTGAAAGTTGGCAACCCCTTTCAATATAAGTGTTATTCGCCAGTCTCTGCTTTAGGCTACATCAAGTGGAAACAAACCTTAGAGATAGAACGTAGAACTACTTTATTGTGTCAAGTTTCAAGAAGCTAGCACAAACCGTGTTTGATGTAGAGTTCGAACTGCATCTGTCAATATAGGAGAAAACAGAGTGAAACCTAGAAATTCAAACTGTTACTGCAAACGAATGCATCAACCTAGGAGAACGAAACTTGGGTATCCAAGTTTGATTGGTGTACTGCCCATTACTTGAAAGTATCATTAAGGTCGGAAAAAAGAATATGTGTTGAAATTTCAGGAGACTCTAGTTTTTTGGCAGCCTAACAACGCCTTTTATTGTAAGTGTTATTCGCCAGTCTGTGCTGAAGGCTACAACAAGAGGAAACAAACCTTAGGGATAGAATGTAGAACTACTTTATTGTGTCAAGTTTCAAGAAGCTAGCCAAAACCGTGTATGATTTAGAGTTTGAACTACATTTGTCAATATAGGAGAAAACAGAGTGAAACCTAAAAATTCAAACTGTTCCTGCAAACGAATGCTTCAACGTAGGAGAGTGAAACTTGAGCATCCAAGTGGGATTGGAGTACTGTTCATTACTTGAAAGTATCATGAAGATTGGATGAAAAAATATATGTTGAGATTTCAGAAGACTCTAGTTTTTGGAAGTTTGGCAACCCCTTTCAATAAAAGTGTTATTCGCCAGTCCCTGCATTAGGCTACATCAAGAGGAAACAAACCTTAGAGATAGAACGTAGAACTACAGTATTTTGTCAAGTTTCATGAAGCTAGCAGAAACCGTGTTTGATTTAGAGTTCGAACTGCATCTGTCAATATAGGAGAAAACAGAGTGAAACCTAAAAATTCAAACTGTTCCTGCAAACGAATGCTTCAACCTAGAAGAACAAAACTTGGGCATCCAAGTGGGAATGGTGTACTGATCATTACTTGAATGTATCATGAAGATTGGATGAAAAAATATATGTTGAGATTTCAGGAGACTCTAGTTTTTTGAAAGTTTGGCAACCCCTTTCAATATAACTGTTATTCGCCAGTCCCTGCATTAGGCTACATCAAGAGGAAACAAACCTTAGAGATAGAACGTAGAACTACTTTATTGTGTCAAGTTTCAAGAAGCTAGCACAAACCGTGTTTGATGTAGAGTTCTAGCTGCATCTGTCAATATAGGAGAAAAGAGAGTGAAACCTAGAAATTCAAACTGTTACTGCAAACGAATGCATCAACCTAGGAGAACGAAACTGGGGCATCCAAGTTTGATTGGTGTACTGCTCATTACTTGAAAGTATCATTAAGGTTGGAAAAAAAATATATGTTGAGATTTCAGGAAACTCTAGTTTGTTGGCAGCCTAACAACGCCTTTCAATGAAAGTGTTATTCGCCAGTCTGTGCTGAAGGCTACATCAAGAGGAAACAAACCTTAGGGACAGAATGTAGAACTTCTTTATTGTGTCAAGTTTCAAGAAGCTTGCCCAAACCGTGTATGATCTAGAGTTTGAACTACATTTGTCAATATAGGAGAAAACAGAGTGAAACCTAAAAATTCAAACTGTTCCTGCAAACGAATGCTTCAACGTAGGAGAATGAAACTTGAGCATCCAAGTGGGATTGGTGTACTGATCATTACTTGAAAGTATCATGAAGATTGGATGAAAAAATATATGTTGAGATTTCAGAAGACTCTAGTTTTTGGAAGTTTGGCAACCCCTTTCAATAAAAGTGTTATTCGCCAGTCCCTGCATTAGGCTACATTAAGAAGAAACAAACCTTAGAGATAGAACGTAGAACTACAGTATTTTGTCAAGATTCAAGAAGCTAGCACAAACCGTGTTTGAAATAGAGTTCGAACTGCATCTGTCAATATAGGACAAAACAGAGAGAAACCTAAAAATTCAAACTGTTACTGCAAACGAATGCTTCAACCTAGGAGAACGAAACTTGGGCATCCAAGTTTGATTGGTGCACTGCTCATTACTTGAAAGTATCATGAAGGTCGGAAGAAAAAATATATGATGAGATTTCAGGAGACTGTAGTTTTTTGGCAGCCTAACAACATCTTTCATTGAATGTGTTATTCGCCAGTCTCTGCTTAAGGCTACATCAAGAGGAAACAAACCTTAGAGATAGAACGTAGAACTATTTTATTGTGTCAAGTTTCAAGAAGCTAGCACAAACCGTGTTTGATGTAGAGTTCTAGCTGCATCTGTCAATATAGGAGAAAACAGAGTGAAACCTAGAAATTCAAACTGTTACTGCAAACGAATGCATCAACCTAGGAGAACGAAACTTGGGCATCCAAGTTTGATTGGTGTACTGCTCATTACTTGAATGTATCATTAAGGTCGGAAAAAAATATGTGTTGAGATTTCAGGAGACTCTAGTTTTTTGGCAGCCAAACAACGCCTTTCATTGTAAGTGTTATTCGCCAGTCTGTGCTGAAGGCTACATCAAGAGGAAACAAACCTTAGGGATAGAATGTAGAACTACATTGTTGTGTCAAGTTTCAAGAAGCTAGCCCAAACCGTGTATGATTTAGAGTTTGAACTACATTTGTCAATATAGGAGAAAACAGAGTGAAACCTAAAAATTCAAACTGTTCCTGCAAACGAATGCTTCAACGTAGGAAAATGAAACTTGAGCATCCAAGTGGGATTGGTGTACTGATCATTACTTGAAAGTATCATGAAGATTGGATGAAAAAATATATGTTGAGATTTCAGAAGACTCTAGTTTTTGGAAGTTTGGCAACCCCTTTCAATAAAAGTTTTATTCGCCATTCCCTGCATTAGGCTACATCAAGAGGAAACATACCTTAGAGATAGAACGTAGAACTACAGTATTTTGTCAAGTTTCAATAAGCTGGCACATACCGTGTTTGATTTAGAGTTCGAACTGCATCTGTCAATATACTACAAAACAGAGTGAAACCTAAAAATTCAAACTGTTTTTGCAAACGAATGCTTCAACCTAGGAGAACGAAACTTGGGCATCCAAGTTTGATTGGTGCACTGCTCATTATTTGAAAGTATCATGAAGGTCGGAAGAAAAAATATATGATGAGATTTCAGGAGACTGTAGTTTTTTGGCAGCCTAACAACGCCTTTCATTGAATGTGTTATTCGCCAGTCTCTGCTTAAGGCTACATCAAGAGGAAACAAACCTTAGGGATAGAACGTAGAACTACTTTATTGTGTCATGTTTCAAGTAGCTAGCACAAACCGTGTTTTATTTAAAGTTCTAACTGCATCTGTCAATATAGGAGAAAACAGAGTGAAATCTAAAAATTCAAACTGTTCCTGCAAACGAATGCTTCAACCTAGAAGAACAAAACTTGGGCATCCAAGTGGGAATGGTGTACTGATCATTACTTGAATGTATCATGAAGATTGGATGAAAAAATATATGTTGAGATTTCAGGAGACTCTAGTTTTTTGAACGTTTGGCAACCCCTTTCAATATAAGTGTTATTCGCCAGTCCCTGCTTTAGGCTACATCAAGAGGAAACAAACCTTAGAGATAGAACGTAGAACTACTTTATTGTGTCAAGTTTCAACAAGCTAGCACAAACCGTGTTTGATGTAGAGTTCTAGCTGCATCTGTCAATATAGGAGAAAACAGAGTGAAACCTAGAAATTCAAACTGTTACTGCAAACGAATGCATCAACCTAGGGGAACGAAACTTAGGCATCCAAGTTTGATTGGTGTACTGCCCATTACTTGAAAGTATCATTAAGGTCGGAAAAAAAATATGTGTTGAAATTTCAGGAGACTCTATTTTTTTGGCAGCCTAACAATGCCTTTAATTTAAGTGTTATTCGCCAGTCTGTGCTGAAGGCTACATCAATAGGAAACAAACCTTAGGGATAGAATGTAGAACTACAGTATTTTGTCAAGTTTCAAGAAGCTAGCACAAACCGTGTTTGATTTAGAGTTCTAGCTGTATCTGTCAATATAGGAGAAAACAGAGTGAAACCTAAAAATTCAAACTGTTCCTGCAAACGAATGCTTCAACCTAGAAGAACAAAACTTGGGCATCCAAGTGGGAATGGTGTACTGATCATTACTTGAATGTATCATGAAGATTGGATGAAAAAATATATGTTGAGATTTCAGGAGACTCTAGTTTTTTGAAAGTTTGGCAACCCCTTTCAATATAAGTGTTATTCGCCAGTCCCTGCTTTAGGCTACATCAAGAGGAAACAAACCTTAGAGATAGAACGTAGATCTACTTTATTGTGTCAAGTTTCAATAAGCTAGCACAAACCGTGTTTGATTTAGAGTTCTAGCTGTATCTGTCAATATAGGAGAAAACAGAGTGAAACCTAGAAAATCAAACTGTTACTGCAAACGAATGCATCAACCTAGGAGAACGAAACTTGGGCATCCAAGTTTGATAGGTGTACTGCTCATTACTTGAAAGTATCATTAAGGTCGGAAAAATAATATGTGTTGAGATTTCAGGAGACTCTAGTTTTTTGGCAGCCTAACAACGCCTTTTATTGAAAGTGTTATTCGCCAGTCTGTGCTGAAGGCTACATCAAGAGGAAACAAAACTTAGGGATAGAACGTAGAACTACTTTATTGTGTCATATTTCAAGTAGCTAGCACAAACCGTGTTTGATTTAAAGTTCTAACTGCATCTGTCAATATAGGAGAAAACAGAGTGAAACCAAAAAATTCAAACTGTTACTGCAAACGAATGCTTCAACCTAGAAGAACAAAACTTGGGCATCCAAGTGGGAATGGTGTACTGATCATTACTTTAATGTATCATGAAGATTGGATGAAAAGATATATGTTGAGATTTCAGGAGACTCTAGTTTTTTGAAAGTTTATCAACCCCTTTCAATATAAGTGTTATTCGCCAGTCCCTGCTTTAGGCTACATCAAGAGGAAACAAACCTTAGAGATAGAACGTAGAACTTCTTTAGTGTGTCAAGTTTCAAGAAGCTAGCACAAACCGTGTTTGATTTAGAGTTCTAGCTGCATCTGTCAATATAGGAGAAAACAGAGTGAAACCTAGAAATTCAAACTGTTACTGCAAACGAATGCTTCAACCTAGAAGAACAAAACTTAGGCATCCAAATTGGAATGGTGTACTGCTCATTACTTGAAAGTATCATTAAGTTCGGAAAAATAATATGTGTTGAGATTTCAGGAGACTCTAGTTTTTTGTCAGCCTAACAACGCCTTTCATTGAAAGTGTTATTCGCCAGTCTGTGCTGAAGGCTACATCAAGAGGAAACAAACTTTAGGGATAGAATGTAGAACTACTTTATTGTGTCAAGTTTCTAGAAGCTAGCCCAAACCGTGTATGATTTAGAGTTTGAACTACATTTGTCAATATAGGAGAAAACAGAGTGAAACCTAAAAATTCAAACTGTTCCTGCAAACGAATGCTTCAACGTAGGAGAATGAAACTTGAGCATCCAAGTGGGATTGGTGTACTGATCATTACTTGAAAGTATCATGAAGATTGGATGAAAAAATATATGTTGAGATTTCAGAAGACTCTAGTTTTGGAAGTTTGGCAACCCCTTTCAATAAAAGTGTTATTCGCCAGTCCCTGCATTAGGCTACATCAAGAGGAAACAAACCTTAGAGATAGAACGTAGAACTACAGTATTTTGTCAAGTTTCAAGAAGCTGGCACATACCGTGTTTGATTCAGAGTTTGAACTTCATCTGCCAATATAGGACAAAACAGAGTGAAACCTAAAAATTCAAACTGTTACTGCAAACGAATGCTTCAAACTAAGAGAATGAAACTTGGGCATCCAAGTTTGATTGGTGCACTGCTCATTACTTGAAAGTATCATGAAGGTCGGAAGAAAAAATATATGATGAGATTTCAGGAGACTGTAGTTTTTTGGCAGCCTAACAACTCCTTTCATTGAATGTGTTATTCGCCAGTCTCTTCTTAAGGCTACATCAAGAGGAAACAAACCTTAGGGATAGAACGTAGAACTACTTTATTGTGTCATGTTTCAAGTAGCACGCACAAACCGTGTTTGATTTAAAGTTCTAACTGCATCTGTCAATATAGGAGAAAACAGAGTGAAACCTAAAAATTCAAACTGTTCCTGCAAACGAATGCTTCAACCTAGAAGAACAAAACTTGGGCATCCAAGTGGTAATGGTGTACTGATCATTACTTGAATGTATCATGAAGATTTGATGAAAAAATATATGTTGAGATTTCACTAGACTCTTGTTTTTTGAAAGTTTGGCAACCCCTTTCAATATAAGTGTTATTCGCCAGTCCCTGCTTTAGGCTACATCAAGAGGAAACAAACATTAGAGATAGAACGTAGAACTACTTTATTGTGTCAAGTTTTAAGAAGCTAGCACAAACCGTGTTTGATTTAGAGTTCTAGCTGCATCTGTCAATATAGGAGAAAACAGAGTGAAATCTAGAAATTCAAACTGTTACTGCAAACGAATGCATCAACCTAGGAGAACGAAACTTGGGCATCCAAGTTTGATTGGTGTACTGCTCATTACTTGAAAGTATCATTAAGGTCGGAAAAAAAATATGTGTTGAGATTTCAGGAGACTCTAGTTTTTTGGCAGCCTAACAACGCCTTTCATTGAAAGTGTTATTCGCCAGTAAGTGCTGAAGGCTACATCAAGAGGAAACAAACCTTAGGGATAGAACTTAGAGCTACTTTATTGTGTCATATTTCAAGTAGCTAGCACAAACCGTGTTTGATTTAAAGTTCTAACTGCATCTGTCAATATAGGAGAAAACAGAGTGAAACCTAAAAATTCAAACTGTTCCTGCAAACGAATGCTTCAACCTAGAAGAACAAAACTTGGGCATCCAAGTGGGAATGGTGTACTGATCATTACTTGAAAGTATCATGAAGGTCGGAAGAAAAAATACATTTTGAGATTTCAGGAGACTCTAGTTTTTTGAAAGTTTGGCAACCCCTTTCAATATAACTGTTTTCGCCAGTCCCTGCATTAGGTTACATCAGAAGGAAACAAACCTTAGAGATAAAACGTAGAACTACAGTATTTTGTCAAGTGTCAAGAAGCTACCACAAACCGTGTTTGATTTAGAGTTCGAACTGCATCTGTCAATATAGGACAAAACAGAGTGAAACCTAAAAATTTAAACTGTTCCTGCAAACGAATGCTTCAACCTAGGAGAACGAAACTTGGGCATCCAAGTTTGATTGGTGCACTGCTCATTACTTGAAAGTATCATGAACTTCGGAAGAAAAAATATATGATGAGATTTCAGGAGACTGTAGTTTATTGGCAGCCTAACAACGCCTTTCATTGTAAGTGTTATTCTCCAGTCTGTGCTGAAGGCTTCATCAAGAGAAAACAAACCTTAGGGATAGAATGTAGAACTACTTTATTGTGTCAAGTTTCAAGAAGCTAGCCCAAACCGTGTATGATTTAGAGTTTGAACTACATTTGTCAATATAGGAGAAAACAGAGTGAAACCTCAAAATTCAAACTGTTCCTGCAAACGAATGCTTCAACCTAGAAGAACAAAACTTCTGCATCCAAGTGGGAATGGTGTACTGATCATTACTTGAATGTATCATGAAGATTGGATGAAAAAATATATGTTGAGATTTCAGGAGACTCTAGTTTTTTGAATGTTTGGAAACCCCTTTAATATAAGTGTTATTCGCCAGTCCCTGCTTTAGGCTACATCAAGAAAAAACAAACCTTAGGGATAGAATGTAGAACTACTTCATTGTGTCAAGTTTCAAGAAGCTAGCCCAAACCGTGTATGATTTAGAGTTTGAACTACATTTGTCAATATAGGAGAAAACAGAGTGAAACCTAAAAATTCAAACTGTTCCTGCAAACGAATGCTTCAACGTAGGAGAATGAAACTTGAGCATCCAAGTGGGATGGGTGTACTGATCATTACTTGAAAGTATCATGAAGATTGGATGAAAAAATATATGTTGATATTTCAGAAGACTCTAGTTTTTGGAAGTTTGGCAACCCCTTTCAATAAAAGTGTTATTCGCCAGTCCCTGCATTAGGCTACATCAAGAGGAAACAAACCTTAGAGATAGAACGTAGAACTACAGTATTTTGTCAAGTTTCAAGAAGCTAGCACAAACCGTGTTTGATTTACAGTTCGAACTGCATCTGTCAATATAGGAGAAAACAGAGTGAAACCTAAAAATTCAAACTGTTCCTGCAAACGAATGCTTCAACCTACAAGAACAAAACTTGGGCATCCAAGTGGGAATGGTGTACTGATCATTACTTGAATGTATCATGAAGATTGGATGAAAAAATATATGTTGAGATTTCAGGAGACTCTAATTTTTTGAAAGTTTGGCAACCCCTTTCAATATAAGTGTTATTCGCCAGTCTCTGCTTTAGGCTACATCAAGTGGAAACAAACCTTAGAGATAGAACGTAGAACTACTTTATTGTGTCAAGTTTCAAGAAGCTAGCACAAACCGTGTTTGATGTAGAGTTCGAACTGCATCTGTCAATATAGGAGAAAACAGAGTGAAACCTAGAAATTCAAACTGTTACTGCAAACGAATGCATCAACCTAGGAGAACGAAACTTGGGCATCCAAGTTTGATTGGTGTACTGCCCATTACTCGGAAGTATCATTAAGGTCGGAAAAAAGAATATGTGTTGAAATTTCAGGAGACTCTAGTTTTTTGGCAGCCTAACAACGCCTTTTATTGTAAGTGTTATTCGCCAGTCTGTGCTGAAGGCTACAACAAGCGGAAACAAACCTTAGGGATAGAATGTAGAACTACTTTATTGTGTCAAGTTTCAAGAAGCTAGCCAAAACCGTGTATGATTTAGAGTTTGAACTACATTTGTCAATATAGGAGAAAACAGAGTGAAACCTAAAAATTCAAACTGTTCCTGCAAACGAATGCTTCAACGTAGGAGAGTGAAACTTGAGCATCCAAGTGGGATTGGAGTACTGATCATTACTTGAAAGTATCATGAAGATTGGATGAAAAAATATATGTTGAGATTTCAGAAGACTCTAGTTTTTGGAAGTTTGGCAACCCCTTTCAATAAAAGTGTTATTCGCCAGTCCCTGCATTAGGCTACATCAAGAGGAAACAAACCTTAGAGATAGAACGTAGAACTACAGTATTTTGTCAAGTTTCATGAAGCTAGCAGAAACCGTGTTTGATTTAGAGTTCGAACTGCATCTGTCAATATAGGACAAAACAGAGTGAAACCTAAATATTCAATCTGTTCCTGCAAACGAATGCTTCAACCTAGAAGAACAAAACTTGGGCATCCAAGTGGGAATGGTGTACTGATCATTACTTGAAAGTATCATGAAGGTCGGAAGAAAAAATACATTTTGAGATTTCAGGAGACTCTAGTTTTTTGAAAGTTTGGCAACCCCTTTCAATATAACTGTTATTCGCCAGTCCCTGCATTAGGTTACATCAGAAGGAAACAAACCTTAGAGATAAAACGTAGAACTACAGTATTTTGTCAAGTGTCAAGAAGCTACCACAAACCGTGTTTGATTTAGAGTTCGAACTGCATCTGTCAATATAGGACAAAACAGAGTGAAACCTAAAAATTTAAACTGTTCCTGCAAACGAATGCTTCAACCTAGGAGAACGAAACTTGGGCATCCAAGTTTGATTGGTGCACTGCTCATTACTTGAAAGTATCATGAACTTCGGAAGAAAAAATATATGATGAGATTTCAGGAGACTCTAGTTTATTGGCAGCCTAACAACGCCTTTCATTGTAAGTGTTATTCGCCAGTCTGTGCTGAAGGCTTCATCAAGAGAAAACAAACCTTAGGGATAGAATGTAGAACTACTTTATTGTGTCAAGTTTCAAGAAGCTAGCCCAAACCGTGTATGATTTAGAGTTTGAACTACATTTGTCAATATAGGAGAAAACAGAGTGAAACCTCAAAATTCAAACTGTTCCTGCAAACGAATGCTTCAACCTAGAAGAACAAAACTTCTGCATCCAAGTGGGAATGGTGTACTGATCATTACTTGAATGTATCATGAAGATTGGATGAAAAAATATATGTTGAGATTTCAGGAGACTCTAGTTTTTTGAATGTTTGGAAACCCCTTTCAATATAAGTGTTATTCGCCAGTCCCTGCTTTAGGCTACATCAAGAGGAAACAAACCTTAGGGATAGAATGTAGAACTACTTCATTGTGTCAAGTTTCAAGAAGCTAGCCCAAACCGTGTATGATTTAGAGTTTGAACTACATTTGTCAATATAGGAGAAAACAGAGTGAAACCTAAAAATTCAAACTGTTCCTGCAAACGAATGCTTCAACGTAGGAGAATGAAACTTGAGCATCCAAGTGGGATGGGTGTACTGATCATTACTTGAAAGTATCATGAAGATTGGATGAAAAAATATATGTTGATATTTCAGAAGACTCTAGTTTTTGGAAGTTTGGCAACCCCTTTCAATATAAGTGTTATTCGCCAGTCTCTGCTTTAGGCTACATCAAGTGGAAACAAACCTTAGAGATAGAACGTAGAACTACTTTATTGTGTCAAGTTTCAAGAAGCTAGCACTAACCGTGTTTGATGTAGAGTTCGAACTGCATCTGTCAATATAGGAGAAAACAGAGTGAAACCTATAAATTCAAACTGTTACTGCAAACGAATGCATCAACCTAGGAGAACGAAACTTGGGCATCCAAGTTTGATTGGTGTACTGCCCATTACTCGGAAGTATCATTAAGGTCGGAAAAAAGAATATGTGTTGAAATTTCAGGAGACTCTAGTTTTTTGGCAGCCTAACAACGCCTTTTATTGTAAGTGTTATTCGCCAGTCTGTGCTGAAGGCTACAACAAGCGGAAACAAACCTTAGGGATAGAATGTAGAACTACTTTATTGTGTCAAGTTTCAAGAAGCTAGCCAAAACCGTGTATGATTTAGAGTTTGAACTACATTTGTCAATATAGGAGAAAACAGAGTGAAACCTAAAAATTCAAACTGTTCCTGCAAACGAATGCTTCAACGTAGGAGAGTGAAACTTGAGCATCCAAGTGGGATTGGAGTACTGATCATTACTTGAAAGTATCATGAAGATTGGATGAAAAAATATATGTTGAGATTTCAGAAGACTCTAGTTTTTGGAAGTTTGGCAACCCCTTTCAATAAAAGTGTTATTCGCCAGTCCCTGCATTAGGCTACATCAAGAGGAAACAAACCTTAGAGATAGAACGTAGAACTACAGTATTTTGTCAAGTTTCATGAAGCTAGCAGAAACCGTGTTTGATTTAGAGTTCGAACTGCATCTGTCAATATAGGAGAAAACAGAGTGAAACCTAAAAATTCAAACTGTTCCTGCAAACGAATGCTTCAACCTAGAAGAACAAAACTTGGGCATCCAAGTGGGAATGGTGTACTGATCATTACTTGAATGTATCATGAAGATTGGATGAAAAAATATATGTTGAGATTTCAGGAGACTCTAGTTTTTTGAAAGTTTGGCAACCCCTTTCAATATAACTGTTATTCGCCAGTCCCTGCTTTAGGCTACATCAAGAGGAAACAAACCTTAGAGATAGAACGTAGAACTACAGTATTTTGTCAAGATTCAAGAAGCTAGCACAAACCGTGTTTGATTTAGAGTTCGAACTGCATCTGTCAATATAGGACAAAACAGAGAGAAACCTAAAAATTCAAACTGTTACTGCAAACGAATGCTTCAACCTAGGAGAACGAAACTTGGGCATCCAAGTTTGATTGGTGCACTGCTGATTACTTGAAAGTATCATGAAGGTCGGAAGAAAAAATATATGATGAGATTTCAGGAGACTGTAGTTTTTTGGCAGCCTAACAACGTCTTTCATTGAATGTGTTATTCGCCAGTCTCTGCTTAAGGCTACATCAAGAGGAAACAAACCTTAGGGATAGAACGTAGAACTACTTTATTGTGTCATGTTTCAAGTAGCTAGCACAAACCGTGTTTGATTTACAGTTCTAACTTCATCTGTCAATATAGGAGAAAACAGAGTGAAACCTAAAAATTCAAACTGTTCCAGCAAACGAATGCTTCAACCTAGAAGAACAAAACTTGGGCATCCAAGTGGGAATGGTGTACTGATCATTACTTGAATGTATCATGAAGATTGGATGAAAAAATATATGTTGAGATTTCAGGAGACTCTAGTTTTTTGAAAGTTTGGCAACCCCTTTCAATATAAGTGTTATTCGCCAGTCCCTGCTTTAGGCTACATCAAGAGGAAACAAACCTTAGAGATAGAACGTAGAACTACTTTATTGTGTCAAGTTTCAAGAAGCTAGCACAAACCGTGTTTGATGTAGAGTTCTAGCTGCATCTGTCAATATAGGAGAAAACAGAGTGAAACCAAGAAATTCAAACTGTTACTGCAAACGAATGCATCAACCTAGGAGAACGAAACTTGGGCATCCAAGTTTGATTGGTGTACTGCTCATTACTTGAAAGTATCATTAAGGTCGGAAAAAAAAATATGTGTTGAGATTTCAGGAGACTCTAGTTTTTTGGCATCCTAACAACACCTTTCATTGAACTACAGTATTTTGTCAATTTCAAGAAACTAGCACAAACCGTGATTGATTTAGAGTTCGAACTGCATCTGGCAATATACTACAAAACAGAGTGAAACCTAAAAATTCAAACTGTTTCTGCAAACGAATGCTTCAACCTAGGAGAACGAAACTTGGGCATCCAAGTTTGATTGGTGCACTGCTCATTACTTGAAAGTATCATGAAGGTCGGAAGAAAAAATATATGATGAGATTTCAGGAGACTGTAGTTTTTTGGCAGCCTAACAACGCCTTTCATTGAATGTGTTATTCGCCAGTCTCTGCTTAAGGCTACATCAAGAGGAAACAAACCTTAGGGTTAGAACCTAGAACTACTTTATTGTGTCATGTTTCAAGTAGCTAGCACAAACCGTGTTTGATTTAAAGTTCTAACTGCATCTGTCAATATAGGAGAAAACAGAGTGAAACCTAAAAATTCAAACTGTTCCTGCAAACGAATGCTTCAACCTACAAGAACAAAACTTGGGCATCCAAGTGGGAATGGTGTACTGATCATTACTTGAATGTATCATGAAGATTGGAAGAAAAAATATATGTTGAGATTTCAGGAGACTCTAGTTTTTTGAAAGTTTGGCAACCCCTTTCAATATAAGTGTTATTCGCCAGTCTCTGCTTTAGGCTACATCAAGTGGAAACAAACCTTAGAGATAGAACGTAGAACTAATTTATTGTGTCAAGTTTCAAGAAGCTAGCACAAACCGTGTTTGATGTAGAGTTCGAACTGCATCTGTCAATATAGGAGAAAACAGAGTGAAACCTAGAAATTCAAACTGTTACTGCAAACGAATGCATCAACCTAGGAGAACGAAACTTGGGCATCCAAGTTTGATTGGTGTACTGCCCATTACTTGAAAGTATCATTAAGGTCGGAAAAAAGAATATGTGTTGAAATTTCAGGAGAATCTAGTTTTTTGGCAGCCTAACAACGCCTTTTATTGTAAGTGTTATTCGCCAGTATGTGCTGAAGGCTACAACAAGAGGAAACAAACCTTAGGGATAGAATGTAGAACTACTTTATTGTGTCAAGTTTCAAGAAGCTAGCCAAAACCGTGTATGATTTAGAGTTTGAACTACATTTGTCAATATAGGAGAAAACAGAGTGAAACCTAAAAATTCAAACTGTTCCTGCAAACGAATGCTTCAACGTAGGAGAGTGAAACTTGAGCATCCAAGTGGGATTGGAGTACTGATCATTACTTGAAAGTATCATGAAGATTGGATGAAAAAATATATGTTGAGATTTCAGAAGACTCTAGTTTTTGGAAGTTTGGCAACCCCTTTCAATAAAAGTGTTATTCGCCAGTCCCTGCATTAGGCTACATCAAGAGGAAACAAACCTTACAGATAGAACGTAGAACTACAGTATTTTGTCAAGTTTCATGAAGCTAGCAGAAACCGTGTTTGATTTAGAGTTCGAACTGCATCTGTCAATATCTGAGAAAACAGAGTGAAACCTAAAAATTCAAACTGTTCCTGCAAACGAATGCTTCAACCTAGAAGAACAAAACTTGGGCATCCAAGTGGGAATGGTGTACTGATCATTACTTGAATGTATCATGAAGATTGGATGAAAAAATATATGTTGAGATTTCAGGAGACTCTAGTTTTTTGAAAGTTTGGCAACCCCTTTCAATATAACTGTTATTCGCCAGTCCCTGCATTAGGCTACATCAAGAGGAAACAAACCTTAGAGATAGAACGTAGAACTACTTTATTGTGTCAAGTTTCAAGAAGCTAGCACAAACCGTGTTTGATGTAGAGTTCTAGCTGCATCTGTCAATATAGGAGAAAACAGAGTGAAACCTAGAAATTCAAACTGTTACTGCAAACGAATGCATCAACCTAGGAGAACGAAACTTGGGCATCCAAGTTTGATTGGTGTACTGCTCATTACTTGAAAGTATCATTAAGGTTGGAAAAAAAATATATGTTGAGATTTCAGGAAACTCTAGTTTGTTGGCAGCCTAACAACGCCTTTCAATGAAAGTGTTATTCGCCAGTCTGTGCTGAAGGCTACATCAAGAGGAAACAAACCTTAGGGATAGAATGTAGAACTTCTTTATTGTGTCAAGTTTCAAGAAGCTTGCCCAAACCGTGTATGATTTAGAGTTTGAACTACATTTGTCAATATAGGAGAAAACAGAGTGAAACCTAAAAATTCAAACTGTTCCTGCAAACGAATGCTTCAACGTAGGAGAATGAAACTTGAGCATCCAAGTGGGATTGGTGTACTGATCATTACTTGAAAGTATCATGAAGATTGGATGAAAAAATATATGTTGAGATTTCAGAAGACTCTAGTTTTTGGAAGTTTGGCAACCCCTTTCAATAAAAGTGTTATTCGCCAGTCCCTGCATTAGGCTACATCAAGAAGAAACAAACCTTAGAGATAGAACGTAGAACTACAGTATTTTGTCAAGATTCAAGAAGCTAGCACAAACCGTGTTTGATTTAGAGTTCGAACTGCATCTGTCAATATAGGACAAAACAGAGAGAAACCTAAAAATTCAAACTGTTCCTGCAAACGAATGCTTCAACCTAGGAGAACGAAACTTGGGCATCCAAGTTTGATTGGTGCACTGCTCATTACTTGAAAGTATCATGAAGGTCGGAAGAAAAAATATATGATGAGATTTCAGGAGACTGTAGTTTTTTGGCAGCCTAACAACGTCTTTCATTGAATGTGTTATTCGCCAGTCTCTGCTTAAGGCTACATCAAGAGGAAACAAACCTTAGGGATAGAACGTAGAACTACTTTATTGTGTCATGTTTCAAGTAGCTAGCAGAAACCGTGTTTGATTTAAAGTTCTAACTGCATCTGTCAATATAGGAGAAAACAGAGTGAAACCTAAAAATTCAAACTGTTCCTGCAAACGAATGCTTCAACCTAGAAGAACAAAACTTGGGCATCCAAGTGGGAATGGTGTACTGATCATTACTTGAATGTATCATGAAGATTGGATGAAAAAATATATGTTGAGATTTCAGGAGACTCTAGTTTTTTTAAAGTTTGGCAACCCCTTTCAATATAAGTGTTATTCGCCAGTCCCTGCTTTAGGCTACATCAAGAGGAAACAAACCTTAGAGATAGAACGTAGAACTACTTTATTGTGTCAAGTTTCAAGAAGCTAGCACAAACCGTGTTTGATGTAGAGTTCTAGCTGCATCTGTCAATATAGGAGAAAACAGAGTGAAACCTAGAAATTCAAACTGTTACTGCAAACGAATGCATCAACCTAGGAGAACGAAACTTGGGAATCCAAGTTTGATTGGTGTACTGCTCATTACTTGAAAGTATCATTAAGGTTGGAAAAAAAATATATGTTGAGATTTCAGGAAACTCTAGTTTGTTGGCAGCCTAACAACGCCTTTCAATGAAAGTGTTATTCGCCAGTCTGTGCTGAAGGCTACATCAAGAGGAAACAAACCTTAGGGATAGAATGTAGAACTTCTTTATTGTGTCAAGTTTCAAGAAGCTTGCCCAAACCGTGTATGATTTAGAGTTTGAACTACATTTGTCAATATAGGAGAAAACAGAGTGAAACCTAAAAATTCAAACTGTTCCTGCAAACGAATGCTTCAACATAGGAGAATGAAACTTGAGCATCCAAGTGGGATTGGTGTACTGATCGTTACTTGAAAGTATCATGAAGATTGGATGAAAAAATATATGTTTAGATTTCAGAAGACTCTAGTTTTTGGAAATTTGGCAACCCCTTTCAATAAAAGTGTTATTCGTCAGTCCCTGCATTAGGCTACATCAGGAAGAAACAAACTTTACAGATAGAACGTAGAACTACAGTATTTTGTCAAGATTCAAGAAGCTAGCACAAACCGTGTTTGATTTAGAGTTCGAACTGCATCTGTCAATATAGGACAAAACAGAGAGAAACCTAAAAATTCAAACTGTTACTGCAAACGAATGCTTCAACCTAGGAGAACGAAACTTGGGCATCCAAGTTTGATTGGTGCACTGCTCATTACTTGAAAGTATCATGAAGGTCGGAAGAAAAAATATATGATGAGATTTCAGGAGACTGTAGTTTTTTGGCAGCCTAACAACGTCTTTCATTGAATGTGTTATTCGCCAGTCTCTGCTTAAGGCTACATCAAGAGGAAACAAACCTTAGGGATAGAACGTAGAACTACTTTATTGTGTCAAGTTTCAAGAAGCTAGCACAAACCGTGTTTGATGTAGAGTTCTAGCTGCATCTGTCAATATAGGAGAAAACAGAGTGAAACCTAGAAATTCAAACTGTTACTGCAAACGAATGCATCAACCTAGGAGAACGAAACTTGGGCATCCAAGTTTGATTGGTGTACTGCTCATTACTTGAATGTATCATTAAGGTCGGAAAAAAAATATGTGTTGAGATTTCAGGAGACTCTAGTTTTTTGGCAGCCTAACAACGCCTTTCATTGTAAGTGTTATTCGCCAGTCTGTGCTGAAGGCTACATCAAGAGGAAACAAACCTTAGGGATAGAATGTAGAACTACTTTGTTGTGTCAAGTTTCAAGAAGCTAGCCCAAACCGTGTATGATTTAGAGTTTGAACTACATTTGTCAATATAGGAGAAAACAGAGTGAAACCTAAAAATTCAAACTGATCCTGCAAACGAATGCTTCAACGTAGGAGAATGAAACTTGAGCATCCAAGTGGGATTGGTGTACTGATCATTACTTGAAAGTATCATGAAGATTGGATGAAAAAATATATGTTGAGATTTCAGAAGACTCCTGTTTTTCGAAGTTTGGCAACCCCTTTCAATAAAAGTTTTATTCGCCATTCCCTGCATTAGGCTACATCAAGAGGAAACAAACCTTAGAGATAGAACGTAGAACTACAGTATTTTGTCAAGTTTCAAGAAGCTAGCACAAACCGTGTTTGATTTAGAGTTCGAACTGCATCTGTCAATATAGGACAAAACAGAGTGAAACATAAAAATTCAAACTGTTACTGCAAACGAATTCTTCAACCTAGGAAAACGAAACTTGGGCATCCAAGTTTGATTGGTGCACTGCTCATTATTTGAAAGTATCATGAAGGTCGGAAGAAAAAATATATGATGAGATTTCAGGAGACTGTAGTTTTTTGGCAGCCTAACAACGCCTTTCATTGAATGTGTTATTCGCCAGTCTCTGCTTAGGCTACATCAAGAGGAAACAAACCTTAGGGATAGAACGTAAAACTACTTTATTGTGTCATGTTTCAAGTAGCTAGCACAAACCGTGTTTTATTTAAAGTTCTAACTGCATCTGTCAATATAGGAGAAAACAGAGTGAAATCTAAAAATTCAAACTGTTCCTGCAAACGAATGCTTCAACCTAGAAGAACAAAACTTGGGCATCCAAGTGGGAATGGTGTACTGATCATTACTTGAATGTATCATGAAGATTGGATGAAAAAATATATGTTGAGATTTCAGGAGACTCTAGTTTTTTGAACGTTTGGCAACCCCTTTCAATATAAGTGTTATTCGCCAGTCCCTGCTTTAGGCTACATCAAGAGGAAACAAACCTTAGAGATAGAACGTAGAACTACTTTATTGTGTCAAGTTTCAACAAGCTAGCACAAACCGTGTTTGATGTAGAGTTCTAGCTGCATCTGTCAATATAGGAGAAAACAGAGTGAAACCTAGAAATTCAAACTGTTACTGCAAACGAATGCATCAACCTAGGGGAACGAAACTTAGGCATCCAAGTTTGATTGGTGTACTGCCCATTACTTGAAAGTATCATTAAGGTCGGAAAAATAATATGTGTTGAGATTTCAGGAGACTCTATTTTTTTGGCAGCCTAACAATGCCTTTAATTTAAGTGTTATTCGCCAGTCTGTGCTGAAGGCTACATCAATAGGAAACAAACCTTAGGGATAGAATGTAGAACTACAGTATTTTGTCAAGTTTCAAGAAGCTAGCACAAACCGTGTTTGATTTAGAGTTCTAGCTGTATCTGTCAATATAGGAGAAAACAGAGTGAAACCTAAAAATTCAAACTGTTCCTGCAAACGAATGCTTCAACCTAGAAGAACAAAACTTGGGCATCCAAGTGGGAATGGTGTACTGATCATTACTTGAATGTATCATGAAGATTGGATGAAAAAATATATGTTGAGATTTCAGGAGACTCTAGTTTTTTGAAAGTTTGGCAACCCCTTTCAATATAAGTGTTATTCGCCAGTCCCTGCTTTAGGCTACATCAAGAGGAAACAAACCTTAGAGATAGAACGTAGATCTACTTTATTGTGTCAAGTTTCAAGAAGCTAGGACAAACCGTGTTTGATTTAGAGTTCTAGCTGTATCTGTCAATATAGGAGAAAACAGAGTGAAACCTAGAAAATCAAACTGTTACTGCAAACGAATGCATCAACCTAGGAGAACGAAACTTGGGCATCCAAGTTTGATAGGTGTACTGCTCATTACTTGAAAGTATCATTAAGGTCAGAAAAAAAATATGTGTTGAGATTTCAGGAGACTCAAGTTTTTTGGCAGCCTAACAACGCCTTTCATTGAAAGTGTTATTCGCCAGTCTCTGCTGAAGGCTACATCAAGTGGAAACAAACCTTAGGGATAGAATGTAGAACTACTTCATTGTGTCAAGTTTCAAGAAGCTAGCCCAAACCGTGTATGATTTAGAGTTTGAACTACATTTGTCAATATAGGAGAAAACAGAGTGAAACCTAAAAATTCAAACTGTTACTGCAAACGAATGCTTCAACGTAGGAGAATGAAACTTGAGCATCCAAGTGGGATTGGTGTACTGATCATTACTTGAAAGTATCATGAAGATTGGATGAAAAAATATAAGTTGAGATTTCAGAAGACTCTAGTTTTTGGAAGTTTGGCAACCCCTTTCAATAAAAGTGTTATTCGCCAGTCCCTGCATTAGGCTACATCAAGAGGAAACAAACCTTAGAGATAGAATGTAGAACTACAGTATTTTGTCAAGTTTCAAGAAGCTAGCACAAACCGTGTTTGATTTAGAGTTCGAACTGCATCTGTCAATATAGGACAAAACAGAGTGAAACCTAAATATTCAATCTGTTCCTGCAAACGAATGCTTCAACCTAGAAGAACAAAACTTGGGAATCCAAGTGGGAATGGTGTACTGATCATTACTTGAAAGTATCATGAAGGTCGGAAGAAAAAATACATTTTGAGATTTCAGGAGACTCTAGTTTATTGAAAGTTTGGCAACCCCTTTCAATATAAGTGTTATTCGCCAGTCCCTGCATTAGGTTACATCAGGAGGAAACAAACCTTAGAGATAAAACGTAGAACTACAGTATTTTGTCAAGTGTCAAGAAGCTACCACAAACCGTGTTTGATTTAGAGTTCGAACTGCATCTGTCAATATAGGACAAAACAGAGTGAAACCTAAAAATTTAAACTGTTCCTGCAAACGAATGCTTCAACCTAGGAGAACGAAACTTGGGCATCCAAGTTTGATTGGTGCACTGCTCATTACTTGAAAGTATCATGAACTTCGGAAGAAAAAATATATGATGAGATTTCAGTAGACTGTAGTTTATTGGCAGCCTAACAACGCCTTTTATTGTAAGTGTTATTCGCCAGTCTGTGCTGAAGGCTACAACAAGAGGAAACAAACCTTAGGGATAGAATGTAGAACTACTTTATTTTGTCAAGTTTCAAGAAGCTAGCCAAAACCTTGTATGATTTAGAGTTTGAACTACATTTGTCAATAAGGAGAAAACAGAGTGAAACCTAAAAATTCAAACTGTTCCTGCAAACAAATGCTTCAACGTAGGAGAGTGAAACTTGAGCATCCAAGTGGGATTGGAGTACTGATCATTACTTGAAAGTATCATGAAGATTGGATGAAAAAATATATGTTGAGATTTCAGAAGACTCTAGTTTTTGGAACTTTGGCAACCCCTTTCAATAAAAGTGTTATTCGCCAGTCCCTGCATTAGGCTACATCAAGAGGAAACAAACCTTAGAGATAGAACGTAGAACTACAGTATTTTGTCAAGTTTCATGAAGCTAGCAGAAACCGTGTTTGATTTAGAGTTCGAACTGCATCTGTCAATATAGGAGAAAACAGAGTGAAACCTAAAAATTCAAACTGTTCCTGCAAACGAATGCTTCAACCTAGAAGAACAAAACTTGGGCATCCAAGTGGGAATGGTGTACTGATCATTACTTGAATGTATCATGAAGATTGGATGAAAAAATATATGTTGAGATTTCAGGAGACTCTAGTTTTTTGAAAGTTTGGCAACCCCTTTCAATATAACTGTTATTCGCCAGTCCCTGCATTAGGCTACATCAAGAGGAAACAAACCTTAGAGATAGAACGTAGAACTACTTTATTGTGTCAAGTTTCAAGAAGCTAGCACAAACCGTGTTTGATGTAGAGTTCTAGCTGCATCTGTCAATATAGCAGAAAACAGAGTGAAACCTAGAAATTCAAACTGTTACTGCAAACGAATGCATCAACCTAGGAGAACGAAACTTGGGCATCCAAGTTTGATTGGTGTACTGCTCATTACTTGAAAGTATCATTAAGGTTGGAAAAAAAATATATGTTGAGATTTCAGGAAACTCTAGTTTGTTGGCAGCCTAACAACGCCTTTCAATGAAAGTGTTATTCGCCAGTCTACGCTGAAGGCTACATCAAGAGGAAACAAACCTTAGGGATAGAATGTAGAACTTCTTTATTGTGTCAAGTTTCAAGAAGCTTGCCCAAACCGTGTATGATTTAGAGTTTGAACTACATTTGTCAATATAGGAGAAAACAGAGTGAAACCTAAAAATTCAAACTGTTCCTGCAAACGAATGCTTCAACGTAGGAGAATGAAACTTGAGCATCCAAGTGGGATGGGTGTACTGATCATTACTTGAAAGTATCATGAAGATTGGATGAAAAAATATATGTTGAGATTTCAGAAGACTCTAGTTTTTGGAAGTTTGGCAACCCCTTTCAATAAAAGTGTTATTCGCCAGTCCCTGCATTAGGCTACATCAAGAAGAAACAAACCTTAGAGATAGAACGTAGAACTACAGTATTTTGTGAAGATTCAAGAAGCTAGCACAAACCGTGTTTGATTTAGAGTTCGAACTGCATCTGTCAATATAGGACAAAACAGAGAGAAACCTAAAAATTCAAACTGTTACTGCAAACAAATGCTTCAACCTAGGAGAACGAAACTTGGGCATCCAAGTTTGATTGGTGTACTGCTCATTACTTGAATGTATCATTAAGGTCGGAAGAAAAATATGTGTTGAGATTTCAAAAGACTCTAGTTTTTTGGCAGCCAAACAACGCCTTTCATTGTAAGTGTTATTCGCCAGTCTGTGCTGAAGGCTACATCAAGAGGAAACAAACCTTAGGGATAGAATGTAGAACTACTTCGTTGTGTCAAGTTTCAAGAAGCTAGCCCAAACCGTGTATGATTTAGAGTTTGAACTACATTTGTCAATATAGGAGAAAACAGAGTGAAACCTAAAAATTCAAACTGTTCCTGCAAACGAATGCTTCAACGTAGGAGAATGAAACTTGAGCATCCAAGTGGGATGGGTGTACTGATCATTACTTGAAAGTATCATGAAGATTGGATGAAAAAATATATGTTGATATTAAAGAAGACTCTAGTTTTTGGAAGTTTGGCAACCCCTTTCAATAAAAGTGTTATTCGCCAGTCCCTGCATTAGGCTACATCAAGAGGAAACAAAACCTTAGAGATAGAACGTAGAACTACAGTATTTTGTCAAGTTTCAAGAAGCTAGCACAAACCGTGTTTGATTTAGAGTTCTAGCTGTATCTGTCAATATAGGAGAAAACAGAGTGAAACCTAGAAATTCAAACTGTTACAGCAAACGAATGCATCAACCTAGGAGAACGAAACTTTTGCATCCAAGTTTGATTGGTGTACTGCTCATTACTTGAAAGTATCATTAAGGTCGGAAAAAAAATATGTGTTGAGATTTCAGGAGACTCTAGTTTTTTGGCAGCCTAACAACGCCTTTCATTGAAAGTGTTATTCGCCAGTCTGTGCTGAAGGCTACATCAAGAGGAAAAAACCTTAGGGATAGAACGTAGAACTACTTTATTGTGTCATGTTTCAAGTAGCTAGCACAAACCGTGTTTGATTTAAAGTTCTAACTGCATCTGTCAATATAGGAGAAAACAGAGTGAAACCTAAAAATTCAAACTGTTCCTGCAAACGAATGCTTCAACCTAGAAGAACAAAACTTGGGCATCCAAGTGGGAATGGTGTACTGATCATTACTTGAATGTATCATGAAGATTGGATGAAAAAATATATGTTGAGATTTCAGGAGACTCTAGTTTTTTGAAAGTTTGGCAACCCCTTTCAATATAAGTGTTATTCGCAAGTCCCTGCTTTAGGCTACATCAAGAGGAAACAAACCTTAGAGATAGAACGTAGAACTACTTTATTGTGTCAAGTTTCAAGAAGCTAGCACGAACCGTGTTTGATTTAGAGTTCTAGCTGCATCTGTCAATATAGGAGAAAACAGAGTGAAACCTAGAAATTCAAACTGTTACTGCAAACGAATGCTTCAACCTAGAAGAACAAAACTTGGGCATCCAAGTGGGAATGGTGTACTGCTCATTACTTGAAAGTATCATTAAGGTCGAAAAAATAATATGTGTTGAGATTTCAGGAGACTCTAGTTTTTTGGCAGCCTAACAACGCCTTTCATTGAAAGTGTTATTCGCCAGTCTGTGCTGAACGCTACATCAAGAGGAAAGAAACCTTAGGGATAGAATGTAGAAGTACTTTATTGTGTCAAGTTTCAAGAAGCTACCCCAAACCGTGTATGATTTAGAGTTTGAACTACATTTGTCAATATCGGAGAAAACAGAGTGAAACCTAAAAATTCAAACTGTTCCTGCAAACGAATGCTTCAACGTAGGAGAATGAAACTTGAGCATCCAACTGGGATTCGTGTACTGATCATTACTTGAAAGTATCATGAAGATTGGATGAAAAAATATATGTTGAGATTTCAGAAGACTCTAGTGTTTGGAAGTTTGGCCACCCCTTTCAATAAAAGTGTTATTCGCCAGTCCCTGCATTAGGCTACATCAAGAGGAAACAAACCTTAGAGATAGAACGTAGAACTACAGTATTTTGTCAAGTTTCAAGAAGCTGGCACATACCGTGTTTGATTTAGAGTTCGAACTGCATCTGTCAATATAGGACAAAACAGAGTGAACCTAAAAATTCAAACTGTTACTGCAAATGAATGCTTCAACCTAAGAGAATGAAACTTGGGCATCCAAGTTTGATTGGTGCACTGCTCATTACTTGAAAGTATCATGAAGTTTGGAAGAAAAAATATATGATGAGATTTCAGGAGTCTGTAGTTTGTTGGCAGCCTAACAACGCCTTTCATTGAATGTGTTATTCGCCAGTCTCTGCTTAAGGCTACATCAAGAGGAAACAAACCTTAGGGATAGAACGTAGAACTACTTTATTGTGTCATGTTTCAAGTAGCTAGCACAAACCGTGTTCGATTTAAAGTTCTAACTGCATCTGTCAATATAGGAGAAAACAGAGTAAAACCTAAAAATTCAAACTGTTCCTGCAAACGAAAGCTTCAACCTAGAAGAACAAACTTGGGCATCCATGTGGGAATGGTCTACTGATCATTACTTGAATGTATCATGAAGATTGGATGAAAAAATATAGGTTGAGATTTCACTAGACTCTAGTTTTTTGAAAGTTTGGGCAACCCCTTTCAATATAAATGTTATTCGCCATCCCTGCTTTAGGCTACATCAAGAGGAAACAAACCTTAGAGATAGAACGTAGAACTACTTTATTGTGTCAAGTTTCAAGAAGCTAGCACAAACCGTGTTTGATTTAGAGTTCCAGCTGCATCTGTCACTATAGGAGAAAACAGAGTGAAACCTAGAAATTCAAACTGTTACTGCAAACGAATGCATCAACCTAGGAGAACGAAACTTGGGCATCCAAGTTTGATTGGTGTACTGCTCATTACTTGAAAGTATTATTAAGGTTTGAAAAAAAATATGTGTTGAGATTTCAGGAGACTGTAGTTTTTTGGCAGCCTAAAAACGCCTTTCATTGAAAGTGTTATTCGCCCGTCTCTGCTGAAGGCTTCATCAAGAGGAAACAAACCTTGGGATAGAATTTAGAACTACTTCATTGTGTCAAGTTTCAAGAAGCTAGCCCAAACCGTGTATGATTTAGAGTTTGAACTACATTTGTCAATATAGGAGAAAACAGGGTGAAACCTAAAAATTCAAACTGTTGGTGCAAACGAATGCTTCAACGTAGGAGAATGAAACTTGAGCATCCAAGTGGGATTGGTGTACTGATCATTAATTGAAAGTATCATGAAGATTGGATGAAAAAATATATGTTGAGATTTCAGAAGACTCTAGTTTTTGGAAGTTTGGCAACCCCTTTCAATAAAAGTGTTATTCGCCAGTCCCTGCATTAGGCTACATCAAGAGGAAACAAACCTTAGAGATAGAATGTAGAACTACAGTATTTTGTCAAGTTTCAAGAAGCTAGCACAAACCGTGTTTGATTTAGAGTTCGAACTGCATCTGTCAATATAGGACAAAACAGAGTGAAACCTAAAAATTCAATCTGTTCCTGCAAACGAATGCTTCAACCTAGAAGAACAAAACTTGGGCAACCAAGTGGGAATGGTGTACTGATCATTACTTGAAAGTATCATGAAGGTCGGAAAAAAAAATATATGTTGAGATTTCAGGAGACTCTAGTATTTGAAAGTTTGGCAAGCCCTTTTAATATAAGTGTTATTCGCCAGTCCCTGCATTAGGCTACATCAAGAGGAAACAAACCTTAGAGATAGAACGTAGAACTACAGTATTTTGTCAAGTTTCAAGAAGCTAGCACAAACCGTGTTTGATTTATAGTTCGAACTGCATCTGTCAATATAGGACAAAACAGAGTGAAACCTAAAAATTCAAACTATTACTGCAAACGAATGCTTCAACCTAAGAGAATGAAACTTGGGCATCCAAGTTTGATTGGTGCACTGCTCATTACTTGAAAGTATCATGAAGGTCGGAAAAAAAATATATGATGAGATTTCAGGAGACTGTAGTTTTTTGGCAGCCTAACAACGCCTTTCAATGAATTTGTTATTCGCCAGTCTCTGCTTAAGGCTACATCAAGAGGAAACAAACCTTAGGGTTAGAACGTAGAACTACTTTATTGTGTCATGTTTCAAGTAGCTAGCACAAACCGTGTTTGATTTAAAGTTCTAACTGCATCTGTCAATATAGGAGAAAACAGAGTGAAACCTAAAAATTCAAACTGTTCCTGCAAACGAATGCTTCAACCTAGAAGAACAAAACTTGGGCATCCAAGTGGGAATGGTGTACTGTCATTACTTGAATGTATCATGAAGATTGGATGAAAAAATATATGTTGAGATTTAAGGAGACTTTAGTTTTTTGAAAGTTTGGCAACCCCTTTCAATATAAGTGTTATTCGCCAGTCCCTGCTTTAGGCTACCTCAAGAGGAAACAAACATTAGAGATAGAAGGTAGAACTACTTTATTGTGTCAAGTTTCAAGAAGCTAGCACAAACCGTGTTTGATTTAGAGTTCTAGCTGCATCTGTCAATATAGGAGAGAACAGATTGAAACCTAGAAATTCAAACTGTTACTGCAAAGGAATGCATCAACCTAGGAGAACGAAACTTGGGCATCCAAGTTTGATTGGTGTACTGCTCATTACTTGAAAGTATCATTAAGGTCAGAAAAAATATATGTGTTGAGATTTCAGGAGACTCTAGTTTTTTGGCATCCTAACAACGCCTTTCATTGAAAGTGTTATTAGCCAGTCTCTGCTGAAGGCTACATCAAGAGGAAACAAACCTTAGGGATAGAATGTAGAACTACTTCATTGTGTCAAGTTTCAAGAAGCTAGCCCAAACCGTGTATGATTTTGAGTTTGAACTACATTTGTCAATATAAGAGAAAACAGAGTGAAACCTAAAAATTCAAACTGTTCCTGCAAACGAATGCTTCAACGTAGGAGAATGAAACTTGAGCATCCAAGTGGGTTGGTGTACTGATCATTACTTGAAAGTATCATGAAGATTGGATGAAAAAATATATGTTGAGATTTCAGAAGACTCTAGTTTTTGGAAGTTTGGCAACCCCTTTCAATAAAAGTGTTATTCGCCAGTCCCTGCATTAGGCTACATCAAGAGGAAACAAACCTTAGAGATAGAATGTAGAACTACAGTATTTTGTCAAGTTTCAAGAAGCTAGCAAAAACCGTGTTTGATTTAGAGTTCGAACTCCATCTGTCAATATAGGACAAAACAGAGTGAAACCTAAAAATTCAAACTGTTCCTGCAACCGAATGCTTCAACCTAGAAGAACAAAACTTGGGCATCCAAGTGGGAATGGTGTACTGATCATTACTTGAATGTATCATGAAGATTGGATGAAAAAATATATGTTGAGATTTCAGGAGACTCTAGTTTTTTGAAAGTTTGGCAACCCCTTTCAATATAAGTGTTATTCGCCAGTCCCTGCTTTAGGCTACATCAAGAGGAAACAAACCTTAGAGATAGAACGTAGAACTACTTTATTGTGTCAAGTTTCAAGAAGCTAGCACAAACCGTGTTTGATTCAGAGTTCTAGCTGCATCTGTCAATATAGGAGAAAACAGAGTGAAACCTAGAAATTCAAACTGTTACTGCAAACGAATGCATCAACCTAGGAGAACGAAACTTGGGCATCCAAGTTTGATTGGTGTACTGCTCATTACTTGAATGTATCATTAAGGTCGGAAAAAAAATATGTTATGAGATTTCAGGAGACTCTAGTTTTTTGGCAGCCTAACAACGCCTTTCATTGAAAGTGTTATTCCCCAGTCTGTGCTGAAGGCAACATCAAGAGGAAACAAACCTTAGGGATAGAATGTAGAACTACATTATTGTGTCAAGTTTCAAGAAGCTAGCCCAAACCGTGTATGATTTGGATTTTGAACTACATTTGTCAATATAGGAGAAAACAGTGAAACCTAAAAATTCAAACTGTTATTGCAAACGAATGCTTCAACGTAGGAAAATGAAACTTGAGCATCCAAGTGGGATTGGTGTACTGATCATTACTTGAAAGTATCATGAAGATTGGATGAAAAAATATATGTTGAGATTTCAGAAGACTCTAGTTTTTGGAAGTTTGGCAACCCCTTTTAATAAAAGTGTTATTCGCCAGTCCCTGCATTAGGCTACATCAAGAGGAAACAAACCTTAGAGATAGAAAGTAGAACTACAGTATTTTTTCAAGTTTCAAGAAGCTAGCACAAACCGTGTTTGATTTAGAGTTCGAACTGCATCTGTCAATATAGGACAAAACAGAGTGAAACCTAAAATTCAAACTGTTCCTGCAAACGAATGCTTCAACCTAGGAGAACGAAACTTGGGCATCAAGTTTGATTGGTGCACTGCTCATTACTTGAAAGTATCATGAAGGTCAAGAAGAAAAATTATATGATGTGATTTCAGGAGAGTGTAGTTTTTTGGCAGCCTAACAACGCATTTCATTCAATGTGTTATTCGCCAGTCTCTGCTTAAGGCTACATCAAGAGGAAACAAACCTTAGGGAATAGAACGTAGAACTACTTTATAGTGTCATGTTTCAAGTAGCTAGCACAAACCGTGTTTGATTTAAAGTTCTAACTGCATCTGTCAATATAGGAGAAAACAGAGTGAAACCTAAAAATTCAAACTGTTCCTGCAAACGAATGCTTCAACCTAGAAGAACAAAACTTGGGCATCCAAGTTGGAATGGTGTACTGATCATTACTTGGAAGTATCATGAAGATTGGATGAAAAATATATGTTGAGATTTCAGAAGACTCTAGTTTTGGAAGTTTGGCACCCTTTCAATGAAGTTTTATTCGCCAGTCCCTGCATTAGGCTACATGAAGAGGAAACAAACCATAGAGATAGAACGTAGAACTACAGTATTTTGTCAAGTTTCAAGAAGCTAGCACAATCCGTGTTTGATTTACAGTTCGAACTGCATCTGTCAATATAGGACAAAACAGAGTGAAACCTAAAAATTCAAACTGTTTCTGCAAACGAATGCTTCAACCTAGGAGAAACGAAAACTACACAGTGGAGCACGTGAATTCGTTGCACTGCTCATTACTTGAAAGTATCATGAAGGTCGGAAGAAAAAATATATGATGAGATTTCAGGAGACTGTAGTTTTTTGGCAGCCTAACAACGCCTTTCATTGAATGTGTTATTCGCCAGTCTCTGCTTAAGGCTACATCAAGAGGAAACAAACCTTAGGGATAGAACCTAGAACTACTTTATTGTGTCATGTTTCAAGTAGCTAGCACAAACCGTGTTTGATTTAAAGTTCTAACTGCATCTGTCAATATAGGAGAAAACAGAGTGAAACCTAAAAATTCAAACTGTTCCTGCAAACGAATGCTTCAACCAAGAAGAACAAAACTTGGGCATCCAAGTGGGAATGGTGTACTGATCATTACTTGAATGTATCATGAAGATTGGATGAAAAAATATATGTTGAGATTTCAGGAGACTCTAGTTTTTTGAAAGTTTGGCAACCCCTTTCAATATAAGTGTTATTCGCCAGTCCCTGCTTTAGGCTACATCAAGAGGAAGCAAACCTTTGAGATAGAACGTAGAACTACTTTATTGTGTCAAGTTTCAAGAAGCTAGCACAAACCGTGTTTGATTTAGAGTTCTAGCTGCATCTGTCAATATAGGAGAAAACAGAGTGAAACCTAGAAATTCAAACTGTTACTGCAAACGAATGCATCAACCTAGGAGAACGAAATTTGGGCATCCAAGTTTGATAGGTGCACTGCTCATTACTTGAAAGTATCATGAAGGTCGGAAGAAAAAATATATGATGAGATTTCAGGAGACTGTAGTTTTTTGGCAGCCTAACAACGCCTTTCATTGAATGTGTTATTCGCTAGTCTCTGCTTAAGGCTACATCAAGAGGAAACAAACCTTAGGGATAGAACGTAGAACTACTTTATAGTGTCATGTTTCAAGTAGCTAGCACAAACCGTGTTTGATTTAAAGTTCTAACTGCATCTGTCAATATAGGAGAAAACAGAGTGAAACCTAAAAATTCAAACTGTTCCTGCAAACGAATGCTTCAACCAAGAAGAACAAAACTTGGGCATCCAAGTGGGAATGGTGTACTGATCATTACTTGAATGTATCATGAAGATTGGATGAAAAAATATATGTTGAGATTTCAGGAGACTCTAGTTTTTTGAAAGTTTGGCAACCCCTTTCAAATAAGTGTTATTCGCCAGTCCCTGCATTAGGCTACATCAAGAGGAAACAAACCTTAGAGATAGAACGTAGAACTACTTTATTGTGTCAAGTTTCAAGAAGCTAGCACAAACCGTGTTTGATTAAGAGTTCTAGCTGCATCTGTCAATATAGGAGAAGACAGAGTGAAACCTAGAAATTAAATTTTACTGTTACTGCAAACGAATGCATCAACCTAGGAGAACAAAACTTGGGCATCCAAGTTTGATTGGTGTACTGCTCATTACTTGAAAGTATCATTAAGGTAGGAAAAAAAATATGTGTTGAGATTTCAGGAGACTCTAGTTTTTTCCCAGCCTAACAACGCCTTTCATTGAAAGTGTTATTCGCCAGTCTGTGCTGAAGGCTACATCAAGAGGAAACAAACCTTAGTAATTGAATGTAGAACTACTTTATTTTTTCAAGTTTCAAGAAGCTAGCCCAAACCGTGTATGATTTAGAGTTTGAACTACATTTGTCAATATAGGAGAAAACAGAGTGAAACCTAAAAATTCAAACGGTTCCTGCAAACGAATGCTTCAACGTAGGAGAATGAAACTTGAGCATCCAAGTGGGATTGGTGTACTGATCATTACTTGAAAGTATCATTAAGATTGGATGAAAAAATATATGTTGAGATTTCAGAAGACTCTAGTTTTTGGAAGTTTGGCAACCCCTTTCAATAAAAGTGTTATTCGCCAGTCCCTCCATTAGGCTTCATGAAGAGGAAACAAACCTTAGAGATAGAACGTAGAACTACAGTATTTTGTCAAGTTTCAAGAAGCTAGCACAAACCGTGTTTGATTTAGAGTTCGAACTGCATCTGTCAATATAGGACAAAACAGAGTGAATCCTAAAAATTCAAACTGTTCCTGCAAACGAATGCTTCAACCTAGGAGAACGAAACTTGGGCATCCAAGTTTGATTGGTGCACTGCTCATTACTTGAAAGTATCATGAAGGTCGGAAGAAAAAATATATGATGAAATTTCAGGAGACTGTAGTTTTTTGGCAGCCTAACAATGCCTTTCATTGAATGTGTTATTCGCCAGTCTCTGCTTAAGGCTACATCAAGAGGAAACAAACCTTAGGGATAGAACGTAGAACTACTTTATTGTGTCATGTTTCAAGTAGCTAGCACAAACCGTGTTTGATTTAAAGTTCTTACTGCATCTGTCAATATAGGAGAAAACAGAGTGAAACCTAAAAATTCAAACTGTTCCTGCAAACGAATGCTTCAACCTAGAAGAAGAAACTTGGGCATCCAAGTGGGAATGGTGTACTGATCATTACTTGAATGTATCATGAAGATTGGATGAAAAAATATATGTTGAGATTTCAGAAGACTCTAGTTTTTGGAAGTTTGGCAACCCCTTTCAATGAAAGTTTTATTCGCCAGTCCCTGCATTAGGCTACATCAAGAGGAAACAAACCTTAGAGATAGAACGTAGAACTACAGTATTTTGTCAAGTTTCAAGAAGCTAGCACAAACCGTGTTTGATTTACAGTTCGAACTGCATCTGTCAATATAGGACAAAACAGAGTGAAACCTAAAAATTCAAACTGTTTCTGCAAACGAATGCTTCAACCTAGGAGAACGAAACTTGGGCATCCAAGTTTGATTGGTGCACTGCTATTACTTGAAAGTATCATGAAGGTCGGAAGAAAAAATATATGATGAGATTTCAGGAGACTGTAGTTTTTTGGCAGCCTAACAACGCCTTTCATTGAATGTGTTATTCGCCAGTCTCTTCTTAAGGCTACATCAAGAGGAAACAAACCTTAGGGATAGAACGTAGAACTACTTTATTGTGTCATGTTTCAAGTAGCTAGCACAAACCGTGTTTGATTTAAAGTTCTAACTGCATCTGTCAATATAGGAGAAAACAGAGTGAAACCTAAAAATTCAAACTGTTCCTGCAAACGAATGCTTCAACCAAGAAGAACAAAACTTGGGCATCCAAGTGGGAATGGTGTACTGATCATTACTTGAATGTATAATGAAGATTGGATGAAAAAATATATGTTGAGATTTCAGGAGACTCTAGTTTTTTGAAAGTTTGGCAACCCCTTTCAATATAAGTGTTATTCGCCAGTCCCTGCTTTAGGCTACATCAAGAGGAAACAAACCTTTGAGATAGAACGTAGAACTACTTTATTGTGTCAAGTTTCAAGAAGCTAGCACAAACCGTGTTTGATTTAGAGTTCTAGCTGCATCTGTCAATATAGGAGAAAACAGAGTGAAACCTAGAAATTCAAACTGTTACTGCAAACGAATGCATCAACCTAGGAGAACGAAATTTGGGCATCCAAGTTTGATAGGTGCACTGCTCATTACTTGAAAGTATCATGAAGGTCGGAAGAAAAAATATATGATGAGATTTCAGGAGACTGTAGTTTTTTGGCAGCCTAACAACGCCTTTCATTGAATGTGTTATTCGCTAGTCTCTGCTTAAGGCTACATCAAGAGGAAACAAACCTTAGGGATAGAACGTAGAACTACTTTATAGTGTTATGTTTCAAGTAGCTAGCACAAACCGTGTTTGATTTAAAGTTCTAACTGCATCTGTCAATATAGGAGAAAACAGAGTGAAACCTAAAAATTCAAACTGTTCCTGCAAACGAATGCTTGAACCAAGAAGAACAAAACTTGGGCATCCAAGTGGGAATGGTGTACTGATCATTACTTGAATGTATCATGAAGATTGGATGAAAAAATATATGTTGAGATTTCAGGAGACTCTAGTTTTTTGAAAGTTTGGCAACCCCTTTCAATATAAGTGTTATTCGCCAGTCCCTGCTTTAGGCTACATCAAGAGGAAACAAACCTTTGAGATAGAACGTAGAACTACTTTATTGTGTCAAGTTTCAAGAAGCTAGCACAAACCGTGTTTGATTTAGAGTTCTAGCTGCATCTGTCAATATAGGAGAAAACAGAGTGAAACCTAGAAATTCAAACTGTTACTGCAAACGAATGCATCAACCTAGGAGAACGAAATTTGGGCATCCAAGTTTGATAGGTGCACTGCTCATTACTTGAAAGTATCATGAAGGTCGGAAGAAAAAATATATGATGAGATTTCAGGAGACTGTAGTTTTTTGGCAGCCTAACAACGCCTTTCATTGAATGTGTTATTCGCTAGTCTCTGCTTAAGGCTACATCAAGAGGAAACAAACCTTAGGGATAGAACGTAGAACTACTTTATAGTGTCATGTTTCAAGTAGCTAGCACAAACCGTGTTTGATTTAAAGTTCTAACTGCATCTGTCAATATAGGAGACAACAGAGTGAAACCTAAAAATTCAAACTGTTCCTGCAAACGAATGCTTCAACCAAGAAGAACAAAACTTGGGCATCCAAGTGGGAATGGTGTACTGATCATTACTTGAATGTATCATGAAGATTGGATGAAAATATATATGTTGAGATTTCAGGAGACTCTAGTTTTTTGAATGTGGCAACCCCTTTCAAAATAAGTGTTATTCGCCAGTCCCTGCATTAGGCTACATCAAGAGGAAACAAACCTTAGAGATAGAACGTAGAACTACTTTATTGTGTCAAGTTTCAAGAAGCTAGCACAAACCGTGTTTGATTAAGAGTTCTAGCTGCATCTGTCAATATAGGAGAAGACAGAGTGAAACCTGGAAATCAAATTTTACTGTTACTGCAAACGAATGCATCAACCTAGGAGAACAAAACTTGGGCATCCAAGTTTGATTGGTGTACTGCTCATTACTTGAAAGTATCATTAAGGTAGGAAAAAAAATATGTGTTGAGATTTCAGGAGACTCTAGTTTTTTCCCAGCCTAACAACGCCTTTCATTGAAAGTGTTATTCGCCAGTCTGTGCTGAAGGCTACATCAAGAGGAAACAAACCTTAGTAATTGAATGTAGAACTACTTTATTTTTTCAAGTTTCAAGAAGCTAGCCCAAACCGTGTATGATTTAGAGTTTGAACTACATTTGTCAATATAGGAGAAAACAGAGTGAAACCTAAAAATTCAAACGGTTCCTGCAAACGAATGCTTCAACGTAGGAGAATGAAACTTGAGCATCCAAGTGGGATTGGTGTACTGATCATTACTTGAAAGTATCATGAAAATTGGATGAAAAAATATATGTTGAGATTTCAGAAGACTCTAGTTTTTGGAAGTTTGGCAACCCCTTTTAATAAAAGTGTTATTCGCCAGTCCCTCCATTAGGCTTCATGAAGAGGAAACAAACCTTAGAGATAGAACGTAGAACTACAGTATTTTGTCAAGTTTCAAGAAGCTAGCACAAACCTTGTTTGATTTAGAGTTCGAACTGCATCTGTCAATATAGGACAAAACAGAGTGAAACCTAAAAATTCAAACTGTTCCTGCAAACGAATGCTTCAACCTAGGAGAACGAAACTTGGGCATCCAAGTTTGATTGGTGCACTGCTCATTACTTGAAAGTATCATGAAGGTCGGAAGAAAAAATATATGATGAGATTTCAGGAGACTGTAGTTTTTTGGCAGCCTAACAACGCCTTTCATTGAATGTGTTATTCGCCAGTCTCTGCTTAAGGCTACATCAAGAGGAAACAAACCTTAGGGATAGAACGTAGAACTACTTTATTGTGTCATGTTTCAAGTAGCTATCACAAACCGTGTTTGATTTAAAGTTCTAACTGCATCTGTCAATATAGGAGAAAACAGAGTGAAACCTAAAAATTCAAATTGTTCCTGCAAACGAATGCTTCAACCTAGAAAAACAAAACTTGGGCATCCAAGTGGGAATGGTGTACTGATCATTACTTGAATGTATCATGAAGATTGGATGAAAAAATATATGTTGAGATTTCAGGAGACTCTAGTTTTTTGAAAGTTTGGCAACCCCTTTCAATATAAGTGTTATTCGCCTGTCCCTGCATTAGGCTACATCAAGAGGAAACAAACCTTAGAGATACAACGTATAACTACTTTATTGTGTCAAGTTTCAAGAAGCTAGCACAAACCGTGTTTGATTTAGAGTTCTAGCTGCAACTGTCAATATAGGAGAAAACAGAGTGAAACCTAGAAATTAAACTGTTACCGCAAACGAATGCATCAACCTACGAGAACGATACCTGGGAATCCAAGTTTGATTGGTGTACTGCTCATTACTTGAAAGTCTCATTAATGTCGGAAAAAAAAATATGTGATGAGATTTCAGGAGACTCTAGTTTTTTGGCAGCCTAACAATGCCTTTCAATAAAAGTGTTATTCGCCAGTCCCTGCATTAGGCTACATCAAGAGGAAACAAACCTTAGAGATAGAACATAGAACTACAGTATTTTGTCAAGTTTCAAGAAGCTAGCACAAACCGTGTTTGATTTAGAGTTCGAACTGCATCTGTCAATATAGGACAAAACAGAGTGAAACCTAAAAATTCAAACTGTTCCTGCAAACGAATGCTTCAACCTAGGAGAACGAAACTTGGGCATCCAAGTTTGATTGGTGCACTGCTCATTACTTGAAAGTATCATGAAGGTCGGAAGAAAAAATATATGATGAGATTTCAGGAGACTGTAATTTTTTGGCAGCCTAACAACGCCTTTCATTGAATGTGTTATTCGCCAGTCTCTGCTTAAGGCTACATCAAGAGGAAACAAACCTTAGGGATAGAACGTAGAACTACTTTATTGTGTCAAGTTTCAAGAAGCTAGCAAAAACCGTGTTTGATTTAAAGTTCTAACTGCATCTGTCAATATAGGAGAAAACAGAGTGAAACCTAAAAATTCAAACTGTTACTGCAAACGAATGCTTCAACGTAGGAGAATGAAACTTGAGCATCCAAGTGGGATTGGTGTACTGTTCATTACTTGAAAGTATCATGAAGATTGGATGAAAAAATATATGTTGAGACTTCAGAAGACTCTAGTTTTTTTAAGCTTGGCAACCCCTTTCAATAAAAGTGTTATTCGCCAGTCCCTGCATTAGGCTACATCAAGAGGAAACAAACCTTAGAGATAGAACGTAGAACTACAGTATTTTGTCAAGTTTCAAGAAGCTAGCACAAACCGTGTTTGATTTAGAGTTCGAACTGCATCTGTCAATATAGGACAAAACAGAGTGAAACCTAAAAATTCAAACTGTTCCTGCAAATGAATGCTTCAACCTAGAAGAACAAAACTTGGGCATCCAAGTGGGAATGGTGTACTGATCATTACTTGAATGTATCATGAAGATTGGATGAAAAAATATATGTTGAGATTTCAGGAGACTCTCGTTTTTTGAAGTTTGGCAACCCCTTTCAATATAAGTGTTATTCGCCAGTAACTGCATTAGGCTACATCAAGAGGAAACAAACCTTAGAGATAGAACGTAGAACTACTTAATTGTGTCAAGTTTCAAGAAGCTAGCACAAACCGTGTTTGATTCAGAGTTCTAGCTGCATCTGTCAATATAGGAGAAAACAGAGTGAAACCTAGAAATTCAAACTGTTCCTGCAAACGAATGCATCAACCTAGGAGAACGAAACTTGGGCATCCAAGTTTGATTGGTGTACTGCTCATTACTTGAAAGTATCATTAAGGTCGGAAAAAAAATATGTTATGAGATTTCAGGAGACTCTAGTTTTTTGGCAGCCTAACAACGCCTTTCATTGAAAGTGTTATTCGCCAGTCTGTGTTGAAGGCAACATCAAGAGGAAACAAACCTTAGGGATAGAATGTAGAACTACATTATTGTGTCAAGTTTCAAGAAGCTAGCCCATATCGTGTATGATTTAGAGTTTGAACTACATTTGTCAATATAGGAGAAAACAGTGAAACCTAAAAATTCAAACTGTTATTGCAAACGAATGCTTCAACGTAGGAGAATGAAACTTGAGCATCCAAGTGGGATTGGTGTACTGATCATTACTTGAAAGTATCATGAAGATTGGATGAAAAAATATATGTTGAGATTTCAGAAGACTCTAGTTTTTGGAAGTTTGGCAACCCCTTTCAATAAAAGTGTTATTCGCCAGTCCCTGCATTAGGCTACATCAAGAGGAAACAAACCTTAGAGATAGAACGTAGAACTACAGTATTTTGTCAAGTTTCAAGAAGCAAGCACAAACCGTGTTTGATTTAGAGTTCGAACTGCATCTGTCAATATAGGACAAAACAGAGTGAAACCTAAAAATTCAAACTGTTCCTGCAAACGAATGCTTCAACCTAGGAGAACGAAACTTGGGCATCCAAGTTTGATTGGTGCACTGCTCATTACTTGAAAGTATCATGAAGGTCGGAAGAAAAAATATATGATGAGATTTCAGGAGACTGTATTTTTTTGGCAGCCTAACAACGCCTTTCATTCAATGTGTTATTCGCCAGTCTCTGCTTAAGGCTACATCAAGAGGAAACAAACCTTAGGGATAGAACGTAGAACTACTTTATTGTGTCATGTTTCAAGTAGCTAGCACAAACCGTGTTTGATTTAAAGTTCTAACTGCATCTGTCAATATAGGAGAAAACAGAGTGAAACCTAAAAATTCAAACTGTTCCTGCCAACGAATGCTTCAACCTAGATGAACAAAACTTGGGCATCCAAGTGGGAATGGTGTACTGATCATTACTTGAATGTATCATGAAGATTGGATGAAAAAATATATGTTGAGATTTCAGGAGACTCTAGTTTTTTTGAAAGTTTGGCAACCCCTTTCAATAAAAGTGTTATTCGCCAGTCCCTGCATTAGGCTACATCCAGAGGAAACAAACCTTAGAGATAGAACGTAGAACTACAGTATTTTGTCAAGTTTCAAGAAGCTAGCACAAACCGTGTTTGATTGAGAGTTCTAGCTGCATCTGTCAATATAGGAGAAAATGAAACCTAGAAATTCAAACTGTTACTGCAAACGAATGCATCAACCTAGGAGAACGAAACTTGTGCATCCAAGTTTGATTGTGTACTGCTCATTACTTGAAAGTATCATTAGGGTCGGAAAAAAAATATGTGTTGAGATTTCAGGAGACTCTAGTTTTTTGGCAGCCTAACAACGCCTTTCATTGAAAGTGTTATTCGCCAGTCTGTGCTGAAGGCTACATCAAGAGGAAACAAACCTTAGGGATACAATGTAGAACTACTTTATTGTGTCAAGTTTCAAGAAGCTAGCCCAAACCGTGTATGATTTAGAGTTTGAACTACATTTGTCAATATAGGAGAAAACAGAGTGAAACCTAAAAATTCAAACTGTTCATGCAAACGAGTGCTTCAACGTAGGAGAATGAAACTTGAGCATCCAATTGGGATTGGTGTACTGATCATTACTTGAAAGTATCATGAAGATTGGATGAAAAAATATATGTTGAGATTTCAGAAGACTCTAGTTTTTAGAAGTTTGGCAATCCCTTTCAATAAAAAAATTATTCGCCAGTCCCTGCATTAGGCTACATCAAGAGGAAACAAACCTTAGAGATAGAACGTAGAACTACAGTATTTTGTCAAGTTTCAAGAAGCTAGCACAAACCGTGTTTGATTTAGAGTTCGAACTGCATCTGTCAATATAGGACAAAACAGAGTGAAGCCTAAAAATTCAAACTGTTCCTGTAAACGAATGCTTCAACCTAGGAGAACGAAACTTGGGCATCCAAGTTTGATTGGTGCACTGCTCATTACTTGAAAGTATCATGAAGGTCGGAAGAAAAAATATATGATGAGATTTCAGGAGACTGTAGTTTTTTGGCAGCCTAACAACGCCTTTCATTGAATGTGTTATTCGCCAGTCTCTGCTGAAGGCTACATCAAGAGGAAACAAACCTTAGGGATAGAACGTAAAACTACTTTATTGTATCATGTTTCAAGTAGCTAGCACAAACCGTGTTTGATTTAAAGTTCTAACTGCATCTGTCAATATAGGAGAAAACAGAGTGAAACCTAAAAATTCAAACTGTTCCTGCAAACGAATGCTTCAACCTAGAAGAACAAAACTTGGGCATCCAAGTGGGAATGGTGTACTGATCATTACTTGAATGTATCATGAAGATTGGATGAAAAAATATATGTTGAGATTTCAGGAGACTCTAGTTTTTTGAAAGTTTGGCAACCCCTTTCAATATAAGTGTTATTCGCCAGTCCCTGCTTTAGGCTACATCAAGAGGAAACAAACCTTAGAGATAGAACGTAGAACTACTTTAGTGTGTCAAGTTTCAAGAAGCTAGCACAAACCGTGTTTGATTTAGAGTTCTAGCTGCATCTGTCAATATAGGAGAAAACAGAGTGAAACATAGAAATTCAAACTGTTACTACAAACGAATGCATCACCCTAGGAGAACAAAACTTGGGCATCCAAGTTTGATTGGTGTACTGTTCATTACTTGAAAGTATCATTGAGGTCGGAAAAAAAATATGTGTTGAGATTTCAGGAGACTCAAGTTTCTTGGCAGGCTAACAACGCCTTTCAATGAAAGTGGTATTCGCCAGTCTGTGCTGAAGGCTACATCAAGAGGAAACAAACCTTAGGGATAGAATGTAGAACTACTTTATTGTGTCAAGTTTCAAGAAGCTAGCCCAAACCGTGTATGATTTAGAGTTTGAACTGCATTTGTCTATATAGGAGAAAACAGAGTGAAACCTAAAAATTCAAACTTTTCCTGCAAACGAATGCTTCAACTTAGGAGAATGAAACTTGAGCATCCAAGTGGGATTGGTGTACTGATCATTACTTGAAAGTATCATGAAGATTGGATGAAAAAATATATGTTGAGATTTCAGAAGACTCTAGTTTTTGGAAGTTTGGCAACCCCTTTCAATAAAAGTGTTATTCGCCAGTCCCTGCATTAGGCTACATCAAGAGGAAACAAACCTTAGAGATAGAACGTAGAACTACAGTATTTTGTCAAGTTTCAAGAAGCTAGCACAAACCGTGTTTGATTTAGAGTTCGAACTGCATCTGTCAATATAGGACAAAACAGATTGAAACCTAAAAATTCAAACTGTTCCTGCAAAGGAATGCTTCAACCTAGGAGAACGAAACTTGGGCATCCAAGTTTGATTGGTGCACTGCTCATTACTTGAAAGTATCATGAATGTCGGAAGAAAAAATATATGATGAGATTTCAGGAGACTGTAGTTTTTTGGCAGCCTAACAACGCCTTTCATTGAATGTGTTATTTGCCAGTCTCTGCTTAAGGCTACATCAAGAGGAAACAAACCTTAGGGATAGAACGTAGAACTACATTATTGTGTCATGTTTCAAGTAGCTAGCACAAACCGTGTTTGATTTAAAGTTCTAACTGCATCTGTCAATATAGGAGAAAACAGAGTGAAACCTAGAAATTCAAACTGTTACTGCAAACGAATGCATCAAACTAGGAGAATGAAACTTGGGCATCCAAGTTTGATTGGTGTACTGCTCATTACTTGAAAGTATCATTATGGTCGGAAAAAAAATATGTGTTGAGATTTCAGTAGACTCTAGTTTTTTGGCAGCCTAAAAACGCCTTTCATTGAAAGTGTTATTCGCCAGTCTGTGCTGAAGGCTACATCAAGAGGAAACAAACCTTAGAAATAGAATGTAGAACTACTTTATTGTGTCAAGTTTCAAGAAGCTAGCCCAAACCTTGTATGATTTAGAGTTTGAACTACATTTGTCATATAGGAGAAAACAGAGTGAAACCTAAAAATTCAAACTGTTCCTGCACTCGAATGCTTCAACGTAGGAGAATGAAACTTGAGCATCCAAGTGGGATTGGTGTACTGATCATTACTTGAAAGTACCATGAAGATTGGATGAAAAAAATATATGTTGAGATTTCAGAAGACTCTAGTTTTTGGAAGTTTGGCAACCCCTTTCAATAAAAGTGTTATTCGCTAGTCCCTGCATTAGGCTACATCAAGAGGAAACAATCCTTAGAGATAGAACGTAGAACTACAGTATTTTGTCAAGTTTCAAGAAGCTAGCACAAACCGTGTTTGATTTAGAGTTCTAGCTGCATCTGTCAATATTGGAGAAAACAGAGTGAAACCTAGAAATTCAAACTGTTACTGCAAACGAATGCATCAACCTAGGAGAACGAAACTTGGGCATCCAAGTTTGATTGGTGCACTGCTCATTACTTGAAAGTATCATGAACGTTGGAAGAAAAAATATATGATGAGATTTCAGGAGAGTGTAGTTTTTTGGCAGCCTAACAACGCCTTTCATTGAGTGTGTTATTCGCCAGTCTCTGCTTAAGGCTACATCAAGAGGAAACAAACCTTAGGGATAGAACGTAGAACTACTTTATTGTGTCATGTTTCAAGTAGCTAGCACAAACCGTGTTTGATTTAAAGTTCTAAGTGCATCTGTCAATATAGGAGAAAACAGAGTGAAACCTAAAAATTCAAAACGTTCCTGCAAACGAATGCTTCAACCTAGAAGAACAAAACTTGGGCATCCAAGTGGGAATGGTGTACTGGTCATTACTTGAATGTATCATGAAGATTGGATGAAAAAATATATGTTGAGATTTCTGGAGACTCTAGTTTTTTGACCGTTTGGCAACCCCTTTCATTATAAGTGTTATTCGCCAGTCCCTGCATTAGGCTACATCAAGAGGAAACAAACCTTAGAGATAGAACGTAGAACTACTTTATTGTGTCAAGTTTCAAGAAGCTAGCACAAACCGTGTTTGATTGAGAGTTCTAGCTGCACCTGTCAATATAGGAGAAAACAGAGTGAAACCTAGGAATTCAAACTGTTACTGCAAACGAATGCATCAACGTAGGAGAACGAAACTTGGGCATCCAAGTTTGATTGGTGTACTGCTCATTACTTGAAAGTATCATTAAGTTCGGACAAAAAATATGTGTTGAGATTTCAGGAGACTCTAGTTTTTTGGCAGCCTAACAACGCCTTTCATTGAAAGTGTTATTCGCCAGTCTGTGCTGAAGGCTACATCAAGAGGAAACAAACCTTAGGGATAGAATGCAGAACTACTTTATTGTGTCAAGTTTCAAGAAGCTAGCCCAAACCGTGTATGATTTAGAGTTTGAACTACATTTGTCAATATAGGAGAAAACAGAGTGAAACCTAAAAATTCAAACTGTTCCTGCAAACGAATGCTTCAACGTAGCAGAATGAAACTTGAGCATCCAAGTGGGATTGGTGTACTGATCATTACTTGAAAGTATCATGAAGATTGGATTAAAAAATATATGTTGAGATTTCAGAAGACTCTAGTTTTTGGAAGTTTGGCAACCCCTTTCAATAAAAGTGTTATTCGCCAGTCCCTGCATTAGGCTACATCAAGAGGAAACAAACCTTAGAGATAGAATGTAGAACTACAGTATTTTGTGAAGTTTAAAGAAGCTAGCACAAACCGTGTTTGATTTAGAGTTCGAACTGCATCTGTCAATATAGGACAAAAGAGAGTGAAACCTAAAAATTCAAACTGTTCCTGCAAACGGATGCTTCAACCTAGGAGAACGAAACTTATGCATCCAAGTTTGATTGGTGCACTGCTCATTACTTGAAAGTATCATGAAGGTCGGAAGAAAAAATATATGATGAGATTTCAGGAGACTTTAGGTTTTTGGCAGCCTAACAACGCCTTTCATTGAATGTGTTATTCGCCAGTCTCTGCTTAAGGCTACATCAAGAGGAAACAAACCTTAGGGATAGAACGTAGAACTACTTTATTGTGTCATGTTTCAAGTAGCTAGCACAAATCGTGTTTGATTTAAAGTTCTAACTGCATCTGTCAATATAGGAGAAAACAAAGTGAAACCTAAAAATTCAAACTGTTCCTGCAAATGAATGCTTCAACCAAGAAGAACAAAACTTGGGCATCCAAGTGGGAATGGTGTACTGATCATTACTTGAATGTATCATGAGATTGGATGAAAAAATATATGTTGAGATTTCAGGAGACTCTAGTTTTTTGAAAGTTTGGCAACCCCTTTCAATATAAGTGTTATTCCCCAGTCCCTGCTTTAGGCTACATCAAGAGGAAACAAACCTTAGAGATAGAACGTAGAACTACTTTATTGTGTCAAGTTTCAAGAAGCTAGCACAAACCGTGTTTGATTTAGAGTTCTAGCTTCATCTGTCAATATAGGATAAAACAGAGTGAAACCTAGAAATTCAAACTGTTACTGCAAACG